>NW_028262389.1:0-204557 GCF_047370975.1 Nipponia nippon
TGGAAATTCCCTTTTATTACAGAGATGGCACACTGGGGAGGCCACCTGTACAATACTGCTAGATGCTTGTACAAAGGCCTCGAGGTCAGACAGGCTGAGTCATGTCTCTGGAGAAGTGGAGTGGCTGCAGACATTCGTGGACAAACATGGTTATGCAGATAAAATACTAGCTTTAGGAGGATCCTGATATGAATTGGAAATCTCTTGTGAAGAGACATGGGTAGCTATTGCTGCTGCAAGACTACTGATGGAATCATCTTCTTCAGTGCATCCTTGAGCGTATGGTTCCTCATGCTGTAGATGAGGGGGTTTACTGATGGAGGCACGACTGAGTACAGGACTGCCACTACCACATCCAGGAATGGGAAGGAGGTGGCAGGGGGCATCAGGTAGGCAAACATGGCAGTGCTGACCCAAACAGGGAGACCACAGCCAGGTGAGGGAGGCACGTAGAAAAAGCTTTGTGCCATCCCTGCTCAGAGGGGGGATCCTCAGCACGGCCCTGAAGATCTGCACATAGAAAACCACAAGGGGGGGAAGGTAAGTACCAAAGGCTAAACAGGCACTAGCCACGAGGAGCCCAACTTCCCTGAGGTCGGCATCTGAGCAGGAGAGCTTGAGGACCTGGGGGATTTCTGAAGAACTGGTCCAGGACATTGCCTTGGCAGAGGGGTAGGGAAAATGTATTGGCAGTGTGCAGGAGAGGCATAGAGAAACCCACTGCCCCATTGCTGCTGCCATGTGGACTCAAGCTCTGCTGCCCAGCAGGGTCCCGTGGTGCAGGGGTTTGCAGATGGCCACGTAGCGGTCTGCTGGGCCATGACAGTGAGAAGAAAATACTGTGTTCCAAGCAAGAAGGAAAACAGAAAGAGTTGTGAAACACATCCTGCATAGGAAATAGCCCTGATGTCCCACGGGGCATTGGCCATGGCTTTGGGGAGGTGGTGGAGATGGAGCCCAGGTCAAGGAGGGAGAGGTTGAGGAGGAGGAAGTACATGGGGGTGCTGGAGGTGGTGGTCGCAGGCTACGGCAGTGATGATGAGGCCAATGACTGGGAGGGCAGCCAGGTAGATTCCCATGAAGAGCCAGAAGTGCAAGAGCTGCAGCTCCCGCATGTCTGCAAATGCCAGGAGGAGGAACTTGGTGATGGAGCTGCACGTTGGACATTTGGTCCCTCTGGGCATGAGGTATTGTTCAAGAGGAAAAAGACAGAGATTCAATTAGGGAATTCTTCTCTGAGCAAAATCATGCCATTTATCCTAGACCCTACTCTGTTACACAAACACAGTTTTCGTTTTCTAGGAGACCTTCCTTCAGCTCTGTGGCTGGACCTCTGGCTGGTGCTGGCCAAGGTGCTGTGATGAGCAGGGCCGCTGCCTGCTGGCTGGTGAGGAGTCAGCTCTGCTCTGCAGCAGTGGGTTCATGGGAACAGTGAGGGCAGGAGCCAGTCTGGTGTTTGGCTTTGTCAAATGAAACCTCTCAGAATCCAGACCTTGTCAGCACCTGCCCTCTCAGTGCTAAAGAACCAAGATGGCAGAAATCAGTTTGAGAGGTTTGGGTGTTTTGACAGCTCCCCCCCATCTCACCTGGGGATTGGAGATGTCAGAAACCCTCAGCATTTCTGCAGCACTCAGGGAGAACAGAGAGAACAGAACAGAGAGAAAAGGCTCGGAGAGATCTTGTTAATGTGTATAAATACCTGATGGGAGGGCGCAAGAAGACCAGGAATGATAAACTCTTCTCAGTAGTTCCCAGTGACAAAACAAGGGGCAATGGACACAGCTAAAAACACATGAAATGACATCTGAACCCAAGAAAGCACTTTTTGACTGTGGGGGTGGTCAACCACTGGAACAGGATGCCCAGAGAGGCTGTGGAGTCTCCATCCATGGAGATATTCCCCACCCAGCTAGACAAGGTGCTCAGCAACCTGCTCTAACTGACCCTGCCTCAGCTGGGGGGTTGAACTAGATGATCTCCAGAGGTCCTTTCCAATCTCAACATTTCCATGATTCTGTGAGTATGAAGGAGAAAAGGAAGAGAGAAAGAAAGGAACAACACAGCCTTGACTGCAAATACGGTGGGATGCCATGGAGAGGACCCAAGCTGGAGCAGGGGAGAAATGTGAGGAGGAAGGAGCAGGAGAGATGTTCTGTAGTGACTGTTAACCACCTCTTCCTTCTCTTCTCCTCGCAGTGTTGGGGTAGGTAGAAGAATTCTTGGGAACAATGGAGTAATGTTAGCCTGGGGAAAGTGTGTGGGGAATGGTCCTTTAATATTTTTTGTCATTGTTTCTCACAATCCAAATCTTTTTTTAATTGGCAACAAATGAATTTGATCTTCCCTAAGTCAACGGGTCTTTGCCCATGATGAAGTAATTGGTAACTTGATCTCCTTTACATTTATCCAGGATTTATTCCATCTTATTTTTCCCTTTGTCCTGCTGAGTCAGGGGATTGAGTGAGGCAGCTGGGTGGGTGTCTGGCTGCTGGCCAAGGTTAACCCACTACAGGAAAGCACCCACATCAAGGAGTGCTGCATGCAGCATGGGGCTTCCAGAAGAAAGGCCCTGACAGACTGGAGCAAGTCCTTGCAGAGGCCAGAAGGGTGGCTGGGAGCTGGAGCACATTATGGACAAGGAGAGGCTGAGAGAGATGGGTTCCTTAGAAATCATTCAGAGACAAAGCACAGGAGCAAGAACCCAGGCCAGTTGGTGGGATCTCAGTCAATGGAGATATTCAGTATTTGTTACAGTGAGACAAGGCCATGAGCACCTGTTCCAAGCTAGATCTGTCTGAGAACTGGCTTGCAGCTGAGAGACCAGCTGTGGCAAGAGCTATGGAGCTTGTGTGCAATAAGTGTCAGTAGGAAACTGCTTCCCTTTTTCTTAATACTGGTGGGTGGAGTTGGGGTATCCCACTGAGCCCCAGAGGAGGACAGAGATGACCATCAAGCAAAATTCCCTTCTCAGGGCTGGGATGTATGAACAGGGAGGGAACAGAAATGGCCGGTGTGTGGCACTGTTCTGGGACAGTTTCCCCAGGGCAGCTTCCCTGGGGTGTGTCAGGGAACATGGCAGAGACCTGGCCCCTCTCTTCTGCACCTTTGGTGCCTTGCTTCCCTTCGCCATGATGCCTGACTCTGCACTGTGAGCACCCTGCTGGGTGCCCCCACCCTGCACACACTCACACAGCTTGGCTCCCTGCTGGTGCTTTCCTCTCCTGGGCACTTTGAAGCCCAGCGTAGCCCCCTCCCCACCTCTCCCCACCTCCCCTGCCCTCTCCCCAGCCCAGCCCAGCAAAGCAGCCTTCAGCCTCGGGCTGGCCCCATGGCAGTGCTGCCACCACAGGGAGGGAGGTGCTGCCCGCAGAGCTCTGACACTCACTCTTACAACCCCAGTCCCTCTGAAGGGCACAGCAGCTGCTGGGGAGAAGAGAAAGGGCTTCAGGCTCCGCATCTCAGCCCCAGGGGATGGTGCTGGCCCCAAAGTCACCAAGGAAACAGAGGGATTAGGCTCTCTCTGGCTCTCTGGAATTCATATTGTACGTGACGCCCAACGCTGACTGAATTTTCCCCCTCCTCTGCTCCCACCAGCTCCAATCCCCAGGACTGGCATGAGAGTCCTGGCGCTTCTCAGGCAGCTCCTGCATCTCTCCACTCTCCCCTGCCCCTCCTGCCTGCTGCTGCCAGAGGCTCCCTACTGACTCCAATGGCAGAGTCCTTGTTTTGCATACCTCAGTTTAATCATAGAGATCATAGGATTGTTTGGACAAGGTGGGAAGAGGACCCCAGAGAGCACTCCAGTCCAACCTCTTAACCTCACTGCAGCTGGTCCACCTCTAAGCCATGTCCCTAAGCACCACATCTACACGATTTTTGAATACTTCCAGGGACTATGATTGTACCACTTCCCTGGGCAGTCTGTTCCAATGCCTACCCACTCTCTCTGGGAAGATAGTATTTTCCTAATACCGCATCTAAATCTCCCCTGGCACAACTTGAGCCCATTTCCTCTTATCCTGATGACTTGTTACTTGGGAGAAGAGACCGAGCCCCATCTCACTACAACCTCCTTTCAGGCAGTTGTAGAGAGCCATAAGGTCTCCCCTCAGCCTCCTCTTCTCCAAACTAAACAACCCCTACTCCCTCAGCTGCTCCTCGTAAGACTTGTGCTCTAGACACGTCAACAGCTTCAATAGCTTCATGTTTTGCTTTTTTTGGGGGGGGGGGTGTCTATTAAAATCTGAGGGTGTTTCACCTTCTGAGCCTCCATTCATTCCAAACCCAGGGCACGTGGTGAGTCCCTATCCTCTCCTCTCCTCACCCCTCCAAATTCATTTCCAGAGAGTCTGGTATATGCCATCAGTCCTGTCATACATGAAGAAACCTGGGGAGAGAATGGGAGCTCATGGACCATCTCCCCTGCCATTGGATATTAAGAAGAGAGCTTTTAAATCCAGAGCGTTTGGTCCAGTGGAACTCAGTGCCACCCTGAACTTAACTGCCAAAATACTGAGAACAAAAGGAGAACAGACTCTTTAAAAGACCAATTCCTTGGACATATTCTTTGCAGCACCTGTGGAGGAAGAGCCCAGCCTTCAGGCACTGGACCTGGGAGATTCCATTTATTGAAGAACTGCTATTGGCCATGCCACATCTGGCACAGTGTTGTGCAAGCGCCATATACGAGGGGATTAAGCCTCAAGACAAGTAGTATAAGCCTAGAAAATTCCCCATAACTAGGATTACCACAAGAGAAAAAAGCAAACATGGCCTAAGAAAAAGTGAGAAATGGGAAATGCGCAGAGAAGGGAGGGCAGGTTATTCTCGATGAAACAGCGGCCATTGCGTCAGTTTCCATAGGGCACCCCTGAGCTCCTGGTTTCTCATGCTGTAGATGAGGGGGTTCACTGCTGGAGGCACCACTGAGTACAAAACAGAAACCACGAGATCTAGAAATATGGAGGACACTGAGGGGGGCTTCAAGTAGGCAAACATTACAGTGCTGACAAACAGGGAGACCACAGCCAGGTGAGGGAGGCACGTGGAAAAGGCTTTGTGCCGTCCCTGCTCAGAGGGGATCCTCAGCACGGCCCTGAAGATCTGCACATAGGATACCACAAGGAAAACAAAACACCCAAATCCAAAACAGGCAGTAAACACAAGAAGCCCCACTTCCCTGAGGTAGGCATCTGAGCAGGAGAGCTTGAGGATGTGGGGGATTTCACAGAAGAATTGGTCCAGGACATTGCCTTGGCAGAGGGGTAAGGAAAATGTATTGGCAGTGTGCAGCACAGCAGTGAGAAACCCAGTGCCCCAGGCAGCTGCTGCCATGTGGACACAAGCTCTGCTGCCCAGCAGGGTCCCGTAGTGCAGGGGTTTGCAGATGGCCACGTAGCGGTCGTAGGCCATGACAGTGAGAAGAAAATACTCTCCTCCAACGAAGAAGAGAAAGAAAAAGAGCTGTGCAGCACATCCCAGGCAGGAGATGGCCCTGGTGTCCCAGAGGGAGTTCTCTAGGGCTTTGGGGAGAGTGGTGGAGATGGAGGCCAGGTCGAGGAGGGAGAGGTTGAGGAGGAAGAAGTACATGGGGGTGTGGAGGCAGTGGTCGCAGGCTATGGCGGTGATGATGAGGCCGTTGCCCAGGAGGGCAGCCAGGTAGATGGCCAGGAAGAGGCAGAAGTGCAAGAGCTGCAGCTCCCGCGTGTCTGCGAATGCCAGGAGGAGGAACTCATTCGTGGAGCTGCCATTGGACATCTGCTGCTTCTGGGCAGGGAAACTGCCAAAGAGAGAAAATAAAAAAATTCAGAGAAGCTTCTCTGAGCCAAATTTCATTCATTCATTGTGAAATACCTAAGGGAGCTTTTCTTCCCTTGGGGGGGGGGGGGGGTTATGCAGCTCCAAGGCTTCAGCTGTGGTTTGTGTTGGCTGAGTGTGCTGTGCAGAGCCATGCCCTCTCCCCAGGGGCTCCGGAAGGGTCAGCCCTGCTTTCCAGCAAGGACCCATGGAGGCAGCAACAGCCCCGGGTGTTTGGAGGGAGGCTTCCTGGGGAGGAGTTCCCTGTGCTGCACTAGAGCGGAGGGCAAAAAGCCCAGAAGGACGCTTTCTTCCCCAGAGGAAGGTGGGAGATGAGGCGCAGCAAACGTGTCCTGTTACACTGTGTTTTAGTATTCAGACACCCTCATCCCACTTGGGAAATGGTCTTGGAAGGGGTCACATTCCCCCGTTGCCCCGTTGCTCTCAGTGCAAACCTGCGTCAGTGCTCCCATGCAGGAGGGCTGCTCTGTCCATCAGCCTGGTGCCCAGCTGCTCTGGGCTTGCACCGCTCTCAGCTGCAGGACGACTGCACCCAGAGGTTGCTCTGGAAAAGACACCGGAGTGTCCTGGGAGCAGAGGGGTCCTGTTCCAGGTGCAGAGTTCAAAACACCTCTCCTTTCCAGCACAGCTCTGCGGAGTATGATGAAGAGCACAGGGCAAGGATGCTGATTGGCATGGGCAGATCGGGTGCTCTCAAAAATCTCCAAGGTCCTACAGGAGAGCTGTGTCCTTCTGGAGAGATGCTCACAGCCCCACAGGACTCCCTGTCCAGCATAATCAGGTGTCTTAAGGTGCTGTCTGCTAAGGGAAGCAGTGCCTCATTGCCCAAGCACTGAGTGCAGTGTCTGGAGCCTGGAAAATGAAGAGAGGGCTTGGGCACCTTGGTCCCATGGAAACACCTCCAGGGCAGCCCCCTCCAGGTCAGGGCCAGAGCAGGCACTCCACACCCCCACCCCTTGCCCCACACCACCACCGTTACTGCCAGGGACCCCACGAGCAGGAAGAAGAGCAGCACAAGCAGGGGCAGGAACAAAGAAGAACTCTGTGACTCTCCTCCTAAGGGAAGCAAGGAGAGGAGAGGCGTCCGGGCACTCAGGAAAGCCTTCTCTTTACCCAGCAGAGCACAGCACCTCCCAGTTAGCAAAAGCCCAGGGCAGTCGCTCTCAGCCCCTTTGCCCTGCAGAGGGAAGCGGCCACGTGTCAGGAGAGATGCCCCTCTGCTGTGCCAGAGCTCTGGCTGCAGAGGAGGCAACTCCTGCCCTGGACCACACAGCCTTGAGGGCAGAGGCTGTGCTGGGTGGGAGACAAGAGCAGGGGTCTTGCGCAGAGGCAGGTGTCTGCACTGGAGGGCATGACAGGGAGCTTCCCAAATTCTCCCTCCCATGCCATTTGGGGTTGGAGGTTCCTAAAGCTCTCTGCCCATGTCTCTGCTGCCTGGAGCTATCCCTGCTGGGAACTGTTTCTCTGCCCTCCAGTTTTTCCCTGTCAGGGATCACAGACCCCATCACTCACTCCTGTCTGCTCAGCTCTGACCTGAAGAAACCTCCCAGTTTCAAGCAGTCTCTGGTGGTACTCCCCGCTTGCAGGCAGTAAGGAGCAGGTCAGAGAAACCCTGCTGAGGCCAGCAAAGGTGATGCTGGTGCTCTCTGGAGGTAGAGGAGTGGATGGAAGCAGTTGCCTTGGCTCCTACCAGACCTACTGATCTCTCAGGGTGGCAGCTCAGGACTCTCAGGCTCCCTCGCCAAACGCAGCAGCGCCTTTTCCCTTTGTCCTGAAACAGCAGGAAACTGGAAGCACAGCCTCAGGAAAGCTCTTTAGCTGTAAGGTATCCCCTGCCTTGCTCTTCCTCTGCAAGAGTGCCCTCTGAAATGCCCTGGGCAGCTCTGGCTGCACACCCTGCCTTCACCCCTTCCCCCTTGTCTAACATGAGCCCCTGGGCTGGGAGGCCTCCTGACAGACCCTGGAGGCTATGAACGCTTTCGGAGACCCTTCCCGCAACGGCAGCTGCATTGCCCTGCACCAAGAGACTTCCCGTGTCAAGGGCTGGAAAGGTTTCTTCCCTTGCAGCTCTCCTCTCTCCTCCCACTCCAGCCTGCCTTTAATCTCGCTCTGCCCTACTCCTTTGCCCAGAGCCCTGCTGCGCTTGGCAGAGGAGTTGCTCCTTGGCAGAGCTGTCTCTCTGCACTGCTGCCTGCTTCCCAGGAGCTCCCTCCACCCCAGGAGCCTGTCTCAGCCCCGGAGGAGGGCACCTGCCCAAGACGTCACTTTCTCTGCCCCCCACCCCGCTCGGCGCTCCCTCCAGGTGTCCCTGGGGCTCTCCAGGAACCTGCTTGGGAAGAGACCGATGTTGCCTGTCTCACCTCTGCAGAGAGGTTTCTTTGCAGCAGTGGCCTTTCTCCTCTCCCAGACACAGTTAGGTCTGAGAATCCCCCTGCCTTGGCCCATCATGAGGCAGGACACCTGGACACTGCCAGGGAGGCATCTCCTTCAGCCACGCTGAGGGAAGGCAATCAGCTGAGTCAGTGGAGGCATCTCATGCTGGATTTGTAGTGCTGGGGCTGGAAGGGACCTCAGCTCCCTCCCAGGCCTGCCACAAACCCCCAGGAGGTGCGATTCCCCTTGCTTCGGTCATGGCGCCTGTTACAAATAGGCACCTGCACTCCTTTTCTATGGTCTCACTGTCAGAGATGGAGACCAGGAGTTGACACACAAGCCCCTGGTGACATTTGAGGTGCCAGATGTAGTCCACGGTAAACGGAGCAGTACTGAGAGACTGGGAAACATCTGGGGGCATCATCCTGCGGCCTGGTGAGGATGCCAGCTGAAATGACGGCAGATGCCCACATTTAGGACATCGCCACCTCTCCCTACTCACGCTGTTCAGGGCTGCCCATAGAGGTGTTCAGCTGACCACATGGAGTTCTGTGCCCGAGGGAGAGTGAAGTCACTCTCTTTCTCCCGTCTTTACCTGTATTGACGACCTGTGCACTGGCTGTAACAAGAGTTGTCTCACACATCCCCACGGAGCCCGACCTAAAGGAGGGCAGCTGCTCACTGAATGGCCAAATACAGGCCTGCAGGGCTCTGTGAGACGCCAAGGCTCTCCACCAAAACTGCCTGTGGCTGGCAGGGACAGCACAGGACCTGCAGGAAAGCCACGTCCCCTCAGAGTGGGTGTGTGACAGACACCCCAGGCGGCATCTCCGATTCCTTTGGTGCTTGTGTGGAAGTGAGTGATCCCCACCCCTGCAGTGAGGCCAGCTCTGTCCCATCTCTATCCGGTAGGTGCAAGGCACTGCATGAATTGGAAGCACGTTGCACTGGGGTCTCCACCTGCGGGCCTACGTTCTCAACATCTTCTGGTTCTCCTCTCCCCCATCCTTTACTCACCCTCTTGATGAGACACTCTTCAAAGAGTCCAATGAATCTAGAGTTCAACAGGTTGGGTGAGCCCTTGTGGGTGAGGATCGGAGGAGAGGCCAGTTTGGGCAACATTGTGGTGGGAAATGAAGAACCTGCAATCAAGGGGAGGAGGTGGACAAGCTCTTACTTAAGCAACTCAAGGAAGTCTCCAGATCAGTGACCTGGGGCTCTTTCTGGGGGCTTTAATGACCCTGACTTTCATTGGAGGGGGAAGACAGCACTGTGAAAACAGACCAATAGGTTTCTGGAGGATGTTGGAGCAATTTCTTAGGAAAGCCACCAGCTGGACCAACATAGACAATGCTCACCTGGCTCAGGTCCTTGCAAACCATGAAGAGCTGGTGAGGGACATGAAAACCAGTGTCATCCTTGGCTGTAGTGACCATGAAATAGGGGGGTGCAGCTCTTGAGCAGCCTGAGGAAGGAGAGGAGCAGAGTGCAGGTGTCAGACCTCAGAGGGGAAGACTTTGGCCTGTTCAGGGGGCTTTTAGTGGGGGATCCCATGGGCAGCAGTGAGGGGCAGCACAACTCAGTACAGCTGGTCTTTAAAGACAGAATCGCCCACAAAGAGCAGTGGTGAGTCCATAGCTGATGAGACCAGCCTGGGTGAAGTGGAAACTCCTGAGGAAGCTCCATAGTTAGTAGAAGCAGAGAGGAGAGGCAGATGCAGAGGCTCACTTGAGAGGGAGGAATTTAGAAATAGACTTTAGGAAACCCACAGCTTCCCTAGAGATGACCCTTGCCGGGGAGTCCAAGGATAAAACTAAACTAAAACTGAATCAAATATTCTTCCTCATAGGTGGAGAAAGGGCGATGGGGCCATCATGCAGTCCCCCATACCTACGGAATGGGGAACGTTCCCAGCCCTTAGGCAAATCTCTTCCCTCTCTCTCTCATGACCTGCATAGTGTTTGTGCTTGAGAAAACCCTCATCATCATGCACGTGGAGGCAAACCAGCATCCGCACACCCCCATGGGCTTCTTCTTGGGCCATTTGTCTTCCCTGGAGATCTTCTACAGATCCACCACCCTGCCCCAGCTGATGGCCAGCTGCGTGACTGGGGACAGCACCACCTCTGCTCATCACGGTGTTGGTATTGTTTCCTGCACCTTTTGCATGTACTGAGTGTTTACTACCCGTGACCACATCCTACGATCAGTACTGGGCTGTGTGCCACGCCCTGCTCTCTACAAGACTCATGAACCGGCAGGTCTGTCTCCAGAGGGCAGCTGCCCCTTTGCTAGGGGCATTTCTGGTGAGTGGTGAGTACATAGCTGACAAGACCAGCTTGGGTGAAGAGGGAGCTCATGAGGAAGCTCCATAGGTAGTAGAAGCAGAGAGGAGGTGGATGCAGAGACTCACTTCAGATGGAGGAATTTAGAAATAGCCATGGCTTTAGGAAACCCACAGCTTCCCTAGAGATGGCCCTTGCAAGGGAGTCCAAGGTACCCGAACTGCTTCAGTACAGTTCCTGCTTCAGTAACAGTTACAGAAGAAACACAGATAACGTGGGGCCACTCCTGAATTCAGTGAGAGCAGATGCAGAGGTCTGACATACTCCGCGTCCTCTTTGTCTCAGTCTTTCCCAGCAAGGTCTTCAAGGCCTTTGTACCTCCAGGCAGCACCCAAGGACAACCCTCATCATCATCTCTGAAAGGTCAAGGAGATCAGGGAACTCCCTGAAGACTGACAAATGGCAAATGATGCAAGCATCTATGAAAAAGTCCCAGCAGATGAGCTGGGGCACTAAAGGCTGCTTAGGCTCACTGTGGTTGAGGAGTGTGTCCCTTGGCATGTCCTCTTGCATCCCACGTTTGGGCAGTGCTTTCTGCATGGTGGAATAAGTTGACGGGTGAAGAAGTGATTGGCTGGTTGGGCTTGGAGGGACATGGTGAACTGCAAACTAAGCAAATAGAAAAGTAAAAGAAATATGAACAAAGGAAGCAAAAGATATGTCTTGTTGTACTTTGTGGATATTAAAATTCCTTAGGCCCTTCTCCTCCCTCTTGATTTCTTTCAAAATATTTGTCCTGTGGTGGGGCAGGAGGCCTGGTTTGGTTTGGTTTGGGTTTCTTTTCTCTTTTTTTTTAATGAAGAACAATTTGGGGAATTAGGGTGGATTGAGTTCCAGGAGCACAGATGCCTGGTGTCCCCCTCCTCCATCTGCAGTTTCCGTTGGAGGGTCCCCGTCTCCCACGGCCCCTTGCGGTCACTCCCAGTCCCGGGTGAGGGTATCAGGCCCACCAGGACCTCCTGAAGTGGCACTGGAGGCTTCTGGTCAGGAACCGAGCTCAGCCTGCAAAGATGAGGACGTGGGCTCTACATTTACATAGGACGGGCACATTTTCATCCGCTGAAATGTTTGAATACTTTTAATAGAGAGTGAATATTTATCCAGTGTTGCCATCATGGAACTTTCCAGGATGTGCACTGCTCTCAGGAGCAGAAACCTGCATCTTCCCAGCACTTGCTCTGTCCAGTATGGAGTCTATGGCATCTCACTGATCTTTTAGGTAGTTCCACATGTCCTGATTCAACTGACCATTTCTCAAGTCATCTTCTCAGCAGACTCTCTGCACATAGGCCTTTTCCAGTCTCCATCCAGTTTTCCTCCTCCCGGTACTCTCCATTCACTCAGAGCCCTCCCCAAGCACTGTTGGAGCTTCAGGCACTTTAAAGCTTGCTGCTCCCATCACCTGGCTGTCAACTCCCTCATTGCCTTTCTCTCTGTCCTTCCCTATGAATCTCCCTGAAGATTTCCCACTCAAAAGTAGAGTAGTGGAATTTAGCGGAGGCAACTTGGACTTACTAGACAGCTGAGGAATGCATTTTATTCTCTACTGAACTACTTTTCCCCTTTTTTTACTTATTTTTGGTTTTGTTCTTGTTAATGAAGAGAAATGCTGGGTCTGTGTGCAGCCACTTCCCCAAGGAAAGCAGATGGGAATCGATGCGGAGACATTCAGCTCCAACCTGAGTGGGAAAAGCTTCGATGTTAACAGGAGTGATGCCTCAGGTGACTGGTGAGAGGAATGGCAGATGGGCAAGGGGGATTGAAGAGTGTCTCTGGAGTGTCTGACAGAAAGGGTCTTGCTTTTCCTACGTATTCCTATTTCATCATGAGACACCCTGGATCAATACGAGGTGGAGATTGTTGAGATTTTTTATTCTGTAAGCAGGAACATAAAGTAAACTGGAAAAAACTGGATTAAAATCTGCAAGATTCTGAGGGTGTCAGTGGGCCCCCGAGGGCCGTCACCGATGAAGCCATGAAGGGAAGCACGGGTGGAGGTACCCGTCCCTGGGGGCTGCCTTTAACTGGCGAGAGGTCAGCACCGGTTACAGGTGACCAAGGCAACATGCAGGTGGCTCTGCTGCCCCGTGAGCCCTTGATGTGTTTCATCAAGAAGGACGAGCAAGCTCTGATCCCTGGGCCCTGGGAAGGGAGATCCTTTTCCTCATGCGTTGCTCAGGGCTCTTCATGGAGCAGTGTGATGTGGGGGTGTGTGATGACGAGTGCAGGATGACCCTAGGACTGCCTGAGCTCTGCAGGGGGATGAGGAGGCCCCAAGTCCGTGGGGCTGTAAGGACATGGTGTCCCCTCGTGGCTCTTGGTGGCTGTGACAATATTGAGAGGTGAGAGGAGAGAGATCTTGGCTGTGTTGGGGAGGTCCCAGCCCCACCACAGGCTCTCCCATGCTGTCCCATACCTGCAGTAGTTCTCCTGCAGACTTTGGCCACCTCCCTGCTTCCCCGCCTCACTTTCCAAATGTCTTTCTGTGCTCCCTGCCTTTTCCTTCTGTTGTGGTTTAGCCCCAGTTTGCAACCAAGCGCCACAAAGCTGCTTGCTCACTCTTTCCCCTGCCCCGGTGGGATGTGGGAGAGAATCTGAAGAGCAAAAGGAAGAAAACTCATGGGTTGAGAAAAGAGCAGTTTAATAATTGAAATAAAATCACCTAAAATAATAATAATAGTAGTAATAATCATATCATCATCATCAACAACAACAATAACAGTAATAATAATGATAATGATAATAGTAATAATGATAATAAATTGTAATGAAAAGGAAAACAGCAAAAGAGAGGGAGAGGAAGAAAACCTAGGAAAAACAAGTGATGCAACCGCTTACCACCTGCCGACCAACGCCCAGCCAGTCTCCGATCACTACCCCCTAGCCAGCTCCCCCCAGCTTACACACTAAGCATGATGTCCTATGGCATGGAATAGCCCTTTGGCCGGTTTGGATCAGCCCCCTTGGCTCTGCCCCCTCCCAGCTTCTTGTGCACCTGGCAGAGCATGGGAAGCTGAAAAGTCCTTGACTGGTGTAAGCACCACGTTGGAACAACTAAAATATCAGGGTGTTATCAACATTAGTCTCAGACCAAAGCCAAAACACAGCACTCCACCAGCTACCAGGAAGAAAATTAACTCTATCCCAGCCGAAACCAGACATGCAGTCGGAAGGGGTTCTGCAAGCAGGAGTGACATTGCCCTCGAGAAGAAGGCCTTTTTTCACCTTTCACAAGGCACAGAGCACATCTGGGGAACATGAATGCACTTGGTGGCACACACACTTCCAAGTTTCATCTCTCTGAACTTCCTTCACAATGTAACACAAAGCAACTAACAAAGAAACCAGTGTTCTTCCTTGTAGGGGTCCTACAAGGAGAGAGGGAACAAAAACACCTAAAAGCTTCTGTGGAGAAAGGGCAATGAGAAAATCAGACATCATTGATGGAGCTTCCCTTCCTGCAAATGGGGAATGTCCCCAGCTCTTAGACAAATCTCTTCCTCCTCTCTCTCTCTCAGGACCTGCCCCAGGATTGTGGTTGGGAACACCCTCATCCTTATGCTGGGGGTGCAACGCTTGAACACTTGCTACAGCTCCTCCACCACGCCCCAGCTGCTGGCCAACTCCCTGACTGAGGACAGCACCATCTCTGCTCTCAGCAGGGTTAGTACTATTTGCTGCACCTTTTGCAGGTACTGAATTTTTCCTGCTGGTGGCCACTTCCTATGATCAGTACTGGGCTGTATGCCACCCACTTCTCTCTTCACAAGACTCATGAACTGGCAGGTCTGTCTCAAGTAGGCAGCTACACCTTTACTAGGGCGATTTGTGTCATCTACAGTAATCCCTTCATTCTTGTCCCAGACACACTTCTGTGTCCCCAGTGGCATGGACCACCTCTTCTGCGATTTCACTGGAGCTCTCTTGCAGTGACACTGACTTCATTCTCTCTGCTTTCATAACCTGCTTTTTAGAGCCAGTCCTCCCCTTCTTGTTCACGCTGGTATCCTGGGTGTGCATCAGAGCTTCCGCCCTGGGGTGGCTCTCCCATCTCCCAGCGTGGGCAGGCAGAAGGCCTCCTCCATCTGCTCTTCCCCCCTATCTAGTGTCACTGTTTTCTGCAGCACCTTCATTCTTGTCTGCGTGTGCCCAGAACAACCCTCCTGAGATACAGTTTGACAAAGCCCTTTTTCTACACCATCCTCAGGTCCCCTCATCTACAGCCTGAGGACCAGAAAGCTTGGGGGCAGGGGAGCACTGGCAAAAATGCTCAGGAAAGCTGTGAGCAGCACAGAGAGCCCATGGAAGTTTTGTGGCTGCAAGAAGAAATCACTTCTGGGTCTCTTCTGAACAGACTCTGAAGAGCTGGACAGGAGTGGGCTGCCTGCAAGGCACTCTTCTGGAAGTGTGGGATAGAGAGAAGGTTTTTGGTGTGGGAAGGAGTCAAGAGGTGTTGGTGGAGCTGGCCAGTGTCAACAGGAGAACTCTCTCAAACATCTCGGAAATGCCAGAGCCATCAGGGAGGTTCCAAGGTCCTTGGAAAAAGAAAATATCAAACCCACCTTCAGGAAGGGCAAGAAGGAGGTCTGGGAGAATTACAGGCTGGTCAGCTTCACCTCAGTCCCTGGGAAGGTGATGGGGCAAGTCCTCCTGCAGCCATCTCCAGGTATTGAAGGCAAAGAAAAACACTGCTGAACCTATATGGGCGGGGAAATTAGGTGATGTTGTGTCCCTGGACTTTAACAAGGCCTCAGACGTGGTCTCCCATGATCTTCTTATAGCCAGATTGGTCGCACCTGGACTGAAGAAGTAGATGATGATGCGAGTGGTGGTTATGCTGGATGAACAGGCCCACATGACATCAGTGGTACAGAGTCCTCCTGGCAGCCCATCACTTTTGGCATTCCTCTGTGACCAGCACTTGGGCCAACACTGCTGAACATCTTTATTATCTCCCTGTATGGTGGGATGGAGCGCACCTTCAGCTCCTTTATAGAAGATGGCAAGCTGAGGGGAGCCTTTGAGATATCTCCCGTCTTGAGCAGGAGAGTCAGACAAGACAATGTTCAGGTCTCTTCCAACATGAGTTATTCAGTCATTCAAAGAGACTTTCCCTTGCAGAGCTCATTGAAGACAGAATAGGCAGAGGAAGGAGAAAAGACAGAGGGGCAGAATTAGAGAGACAAGATATCCCAATATAAATATGGTTCTTCCGAGCAATGTTTCTCCATTTGAACTATCAATGCAGGACCCGGCACTTAGCCTTGTTGAACCTCATACAGTTGGCCCCAGCCCATCGGTCCAGCCTGTCCAGGTCCCTCTGCAAGGCCTTTCTACCGTCCAGGAGATCGACACTTCCACCCAACTTGGTGTCATCTGAAAACTTACTGAGGGTGCACTCGATCCCCTCATCCAGATCATTAGTGAAGATATTGAACAGGACCGGCCCCAGTACTGAGCCCTGGGGAACACCACTCGTGACCGGACGCCAACTGGATTTGACTCCATTCACCACCACTCTCTGGGCTCGGCCGTCCAGCCAGTTTTTAACCCAGCATACAGTGCACCCATCCAAGTCGTGCGCAGCCAGCTTCTCCAGGAAAATGCTGTGGGAGACTGTGTCAAAGGCCTTACTAAAGTCCAAGTAAACAACATGCACAGCCTCCCCCTCATCCACTAAGCGGGTCACCTTGTCATAGAAGGAGACCAGGTTAGTGAAACAGGATCTCCCCTTGATAAACCCATGCTGGCTGGGTCTGATCCCTCGGTTGTCCCGCACTTGCTGCATCATGGCACTCAAGATGATCTGCTCCATGACCTTCCCCGGCACCGAGGTCAGGCTGACAGGCCTGTAGTTCCCTGGATCCTCCTTCCAACCCTTCTTGTAGAGGGGCGCCACGTTTGCTAGTTTCCAGTCATCCGGGACCTCCCCGGTTGACCAGGACTGCTGATAAATAATGGAGAGTAGCTTCTTGAAGATAAAAGTTTTGGGGAGGTCAGGGGCAGCTGGGACTGAGAGGTGGGAGATTTGGGGGAGGGAAGAGGGGCTTGACCAAAAGAAATGAAAGATTTTGAAGAGGTAAGATGAGTTCAGGTAGTTTTGATGCCTCTGCAAAACGGACTGTAAAAACATTCATGTTAGGCCTTTACCCTATTTCTAACCAGCAACCTTAAGTCCTAAGCCTGCCCCTAAATGCTACCCCTCACCCTGCAAGGAATCCACTGCTCTAATCCCTCACCTCAAAGTTTACCTCTAAACCAAAGTCCAAACACAGAACCCCTTACCCCTACTCTTACCCTATTGATCACCCTAATCCCTTGCCCATACCTCTAGCATTAAAATGTTGGCCTTAACCCTAGCCCTCACCCCAGGCCCAAACAAAACCCTCATCCACAAAAGTAGCCCCTACCCTAAACACCAACCAGACACGCTCAGCAGAACACCAAACCTACCCTATAAACATTTGCCTAATCCCTAACCATGAAAGGTGAGCTGCTGTCCCTAAACCCTAACCTAAAGAGACACAAATTTTAGGCCCTGGTAATTACTGGGGATTTTGAAGACCATGGACCTCTGCTAGAAGGCCTTGTTTAGAGGGAAGGTGGAAGGTGATCCCTGATGTGACATGGGGGGATGCTCTCCTGGACTTGTTTTTCACAAGAACACAAGGCAGGACTGGTGGAAGATGTGGAGGGTGTGAGTGAGTGGTAGGGTAGAAACGCCAGAGAGAAGTCAGCAAGAGGAAGGATCACCTCCACCAACTCTTTGGGAGTGGTCTTCCTAATGCAGCCCAGGATGCCACTGTCTGCCTTTGCTGCAAAGGTGCAAAGCCAGGAGAAGAAAAGAGAAAGCTTTGGGGAGACGTAATAACAGCCTTCCCACATCTTCTTGGGTATCAGCAAGAAAATGGAGCCAGGCTCTTCACTGTTGTGCATGATGGGAGGATGAGGGCCACTGGGCATCAGCTGAAACAAGGGAGGAAAATCCTTCTCCCCATCAAGACACTCAAGCACTGAAGCAGATTTCCCAGAGAGCTTGTGCCATCTCCATCCTTGCAGCTTTTCAAGCCCCAACTGAATAAGCTCCTGAGCAACCTGCTCTAAGCCCATCGCTGACCCTGCTGAGAGCAGGAGGTTGGCCTAGAGATCTCTTGAGGTCCCTTCCAGCATGAATGATTCTGTGCTTCCATCCACAACAGATCTTTCCTTTAAGATGGGAGGGAAAGCACTCGGGTTCCCAGTGACCATTGAAGTCAGAGAGAAAGAGGCTTGGTCAGATGATCTGTGGCTTTCTTGTCCCACTCCAGGCATTGTTGCCCAGATGCGGGGCTGCTTGGCAGGTACCCCTCCAAGACCCTCATTGCTTCCTTTGCTTCAACTTTTCTTTCCTTTTTCCCTCTTTTCCCACTCACAATTTCTTCCCCTTCACCATCCCAGTACCCTCCCATGTAAACAGCACATCTCTGTATTCCCTTTCCACCCTGGCCCTGCTTTGGCTTCCTATGTACCCTCGTTTGGTGATTCTGAGCTTGTCATCAGGGGAATTCTGACCTTGATCAGGAATTCCATTAAACTAGTACCTCCTTCTATTAGCTGTAGTGTCCTGCAATTCCTCATGCTGTTTTCTTGTCAGAGGCACCACTAAGCTGGTGGGCCATCTGTACGTACACATGAACAGCTGTGCCAACAGAGCTTCACTCCAGAGGCACCTTGAGAAACTCTGGGATCTGGCAACAGAAACCTCAGGAAGTTTTACAAGGAGAAGTTGCCAGGGCTTTTTTGGGGTAGAATAAGCCCAAACATGAGGGCAGGCTGGGACCTGAATAGCTCCGGAGTGACCCTGAGAAGAAGGGCGTGGGCACTAAGAGGAACGCCATAGGAGCCAGTGGTACCTGCTCACCATGAAGAAAGCCAGCTGCATAGAGGGCTGCCTTGGTTGGAGCATGGGCACCCAGAGAAGGGAGTTATCATCGCCCTTGTCTCAGCACTGGTGTGGCCACATCTGGACTAGTGTGTCTGGGTGTGGGGCTCCCCGGTCTGGAGGAATGGGGAAGAACTGGAGGGGTTCTAGAGGAGATCTGACAAGATGGGGTTTGGGGCCTGTGTGGAGAGGCTGAGGGACCTGGGCTTCTTTAGCCTGGTGAAGTGGAGGCTCAGGGCACTATAGTTTTAGCCTGTAACTGCTTGAAGGGTGGCCTCAGAGATGATGGAGCTTTTCCTGGTAATGGGAAGAGAAGGAATCCTCCACAAAGAGCAGCTTGGAAGGTTCAGAGTGGATGTGAGAAAAAAGAAATGTCACTGAAAGGGTAGCCTTGTGGTGCAAGAGGTGACCCAGAGGGAGTCTGGATCAGCCCATGGCTTTGTGTTTCAAGAAAAAGCCAGGGATAGGTGGAGAGGTATCAGCAAAGGTATAGAAATGCCAGGCAGAGCACTAGGTGGGAAAGCAAGAAGGATGTCAGCAGCCTGAAGGGAAAGAGGTGCAGGCATGGGACGGTTGATAGGACCACCCGCAGTAGATCTGGCCAAGGGCTCTAGTGAGGCTGAGAGGACCAACAGGACTGGGGTCTTTGTTGTCTTGCCTATAGCAGTGGCCTCTGCCACCAAGGCTGGTGAGATGGAACTTTAATTTGAGGGTCTCAGGATCTGCCTTCCCAGGGCCTGGGGGTCAGGGCTTGGCCTTTCTGCTTCATGAAAGAAACCAAAGGGTTTGCTCAGCGTTACAGACACCTGCACAGTGCCTTTGCCTACCTGCAATCATGGCCTCCAATTATCTGCTCTAACAAGTCCCTGGGGAGGCTTTGTCAGTAATGGTCCTCAGTGGGACCCATTAATACTTCAGGGTAATTTGGGTTTTGCTTCTGACTTTGACTTTCTGAGGAGTTTGTTCAGTCTTCTCTCAGTATCTGAGGTTCATGGAATGAGCCCCAAATGCCCTAACGAGCTCTTTATCTTTCTGTAATTTTCTTCAAGTCTTCAAGACTTGTATTGCTAATTGGAACTGTTTCATAGTGTAGTGAAGGAGGAAGTGCACCTAATAAAAATTATTTTTTTATTTTAAAGGGAATATTGTATTACTTTTTAGTTTAGAGAAGAGGTTATAGCAGCATTCTCCAAGTGATAACAATCCAGAGTGTCCACTCGGGAGGTCTGGACAGGTAGGAGAATCAGTTCCTTAAGTTCTGACACTGTATGGACAGCCTTGCTCCTTCCCTCCCAAAGCTCACCATTTCTGACATTGGCCCCCTGGGACTTGCATCGCTGTTCCTTACATCAGACTTCTGCCCTGAAGTCAGCAGCTGGATGCTACAGCTCCATTGCACCATGTCCCACCTGCTTTCCTTCGAGAACTGCCTGCCCACAGGCACAGAATTTTTCCTATTTGCAAGCAAAGGAATGTAAAGCAGGATAACGTTTCATAAACAGTAAAACACACTCCTCCACCATATGCTAAGTACAAAGTGCCTTTAATGAGGCTGCCTTTCTACAAGGGATAATCTTATGAGCAATATTTTCTCTAGGTAGATACAAAAAGATAGACATAAACACAGTTAACGTGTTGGCTGAGGAGACAATTAGACTGTTGAAAGAGAAGTAAGCTTTTACTCCCTGAAGCTCAAAGCAGCTGCAGAGGTGAGAGGTATCGGAATGAACAAAGAACAAGGGGAGGAGAAAACGGGAGAAAAATGGGAAGGGCCTTTGCCCAGGCACTCTGCATCTGCAAAGGGGACTTTAGTCATTGTATCCTGGACAGGTGCAAATAGATGAAAGATTAGAGAAATTAACCATGGGGTATACCAGGCAGAAGAGTGGCAATGGAGTTACAGGGGAAGATCGGTATTTCTTTGGATTATCTCTTTTGAAAGGTCATGGGATTGGCAGAGGGCTCATGTAAGAAAAAGCAAGCCAATGTTGCACCCATCTTTGCAAAAGGCCAAAAGTGCAACCCAGGGAACCCCAGGCTGCACCAGCTCACATCGGTGAGGAGTGTGCCAGCAGTTGGAGTCCTCTTGGGTGACATTTCTGGGCACCCCAAAGAGAGTAACTGTCAACATGGACTTCCCAAGGGTAAATCATGCCTCGCCA
Organism: Nipponia nippon; assembly: GCF_047370975.1. Classification (NCBI taxonomy): domain Eukaryota; kingdom Metazoa; phylum Chordata; class Aves; order Pelecaniformes; family Threskiornithidae; genus Nipponia; species Nipponia nippon. The sequence continues at coordinate 20,619 of NW_028262389.1, forward strand.
AACTGACAGCCTGCAGTTGAGCATGAGGAGATAAAAAGTGGATATCATTTGCCTCAGCTTCAGCAGAACTCTTGGCATGGTCTCCCTCAATATTCTTCTACCCATGTTAGGCCATAACAGTCTGGATGGACAGACAAAGAGATGGGCAAAACACCAGTTGGATGCGGAGGCTGAGAGCGCAGTGGTGAAGGGGTCACACCCTACCTGGAGGCCAGTGGGACATACTGGGGCATTGTGGGGCAGCACAGGGGACTCTCCTGAGCCCTGTGCAGTTTAACACTGGACCCATGACCCAGAGGAGGCAACTCTCACCACATTTGTTGATGACACTAAATTGGGAAGCCATTCCTGTGCCTTGGGATTCCATTCAGGGGAAACCTGTGTCGCCAATGACTGGAATGCACCTCCCTCAAAAGAGAGAAGCAGCAATATGTTTTATTGAGGCAAAATAATAATTTGGCAGAGTTCAGTGAATACAATGGAATTTAGCAAAGTTTAACAGGGGTTTGCCAAGGTTCAATAAGTTTGATGGCAAGGTGCACTCTATTCATTTCTACATGGAAGAATCATACAAAGGAAAAGTGAGTTGCAGGGAGAGCTCAAAGAAGGCTCACTTGGGCTGTCATATCTATGGGATAAAGTGATTGGCTTGTAGTCAGATTACATGCCCTAGAGAAGGTGTGCAGGAGACTCCTTGTACCCACAACTTTCTCTGTTCCTCGATAAATGAGTCTTGGAAAAGCCACCCATTGTTATCCATGTGTTAATCGCACGACTGGTGTTCCAAGCTCATGTGCATCAATGCTCGCTGTCACTCTGCTCCTTTGTGGGTTTTCAGAGAGCAGATTGAAGCTAGAGGAGTTCACGGCCTGGCTACGGCTCAGGCGTTTTCCTCCTCCGGAGCCTGCACCAGACCACCGCCAGTCTGGTCAAGGGGTCAAGTGCATCCGTCGCACTCCACCCCGTGACTACACTCAATCCACTTTATCAACTCATAGAGTGGTAGTACAGTTACCTCCTGCCTCTATGTTATAAATATGTGGCGTGTTCCCTGCAAGCGAGTAGGCTGGGGGTGGACAAGAGGTTGGCGGGGGGGGACAACCGACACAGCTGACCCCAACTGACCAGAGGGATATTCCATACAATATGATGTCATGCTCAGAAATACAAGCTGGGGCAGAGGAAGAAGGAGGTGGAGGTTTCAGTCATTCAAAGTGATGGTTGCTGGGAGACTGGCTGAGCATCAGTCTGCTTGTGGGAGGTGGTAAGTGATTGCCTTTGCCTTGCCTGTTGGGTTTAGTTTATGTTTGTTCTCATCTTTTTTCTTTCACCTTTTACCCTATTTGTAGCTCAGCCCACAAGCTGCACACTGCCACCATGCAGCAGCATGGGTAGTGACCATACCAGCTGAGGAGTGCCCTGAGGAGAAGGGCCTGGGAACCATGCTGAAGCCATACGAGCCAGCGGGCCTCACATTTCGAAAGGCAAGTGGAGAAACTGGAGAGGGTCCAGAGAAGGACTGCCGTGTTGGAGTGAGAGGCCTAAGCACAAGCTGTGAGGAGAGTCTGAGGGAACTGGGCCTCTCTAGCCTGCTGAAGGAGGCATGGGGCAACCTAGTAAGAGCCTAAACCTACCTGGAGAGATGATGGAGCCAAGCTCTCCTCTGCAGTGGCTGATGGTATGAGAGAGGCAACAGCCACAAACTGCCTCTTGGCAGCTTTAGGCTGAGCCTTAGGAAAGATAACATGGACTAGGAGGAGTGTTGCTGTGATCTCCACCTTTGGAGCTCTCCTTTGCTCCACAAAGTCACAGCCAGCCTGGAGACTGGACTAGACACCCCCAGCAGTCTTTTTCCCACCAGCCCTTCCAGGAGCCTGTGCCTATCCACACATCATACAAGAAGAGATAAAGCTGGAGGCGAGGGTCTCTACATCATGTGCTCCTAGGACAGGTCAGGGGGAAGGGAGCTCAGGTGGTCTGTAGTCCAATGCCCAGCTCCAAGCAGGGCCAGCTCTGAGGTCAGCCCAGGTTGCTCAGTAAATGTCCGCATCCAGAGAGAGAGTTTACACATGAAGCTGGCATCTAGGCCACCATTACAGAAATGGAGACGAGATCTTTGGCCAGCTCCCTGAACAGCTCCCATCAGTATGCCATGCCTCCTGAGATTCCTGGGAACATCCACCTTCTTGTCCAGAGGAGTGGCTTCCTTAGGCAAGTGTCCTGGCATATCCCCAGACCTTGGGGTGCTTTAGGCTGGAAACAGAATTGAAAGCCTCTGACTTGGGTACTATCAACTTCATTGCTAAAGGAGAGGGAGATGGAGGGATCTCAGAGCTTCCAGGTTCCTGCTGAAGATTGAAAGCCTCCAAGAAAGGAGGTGAAGATAACACTTTTGAACTAGCATAGCCTTTAGATCATTTCCTATAGGAAGGCTCTGCTTCCCCATTTCAAACATTGGAACCCAGAAATCTCACCTGCTTTTCATTTCTCTTCTCCCAAAATCTGACCAAATGACAGGAGGAAAGGCAGCAGAAAGGCCCTTAGGCCTCTGTGAATCAGCTGGGGTCTGGCGCTTGGAGGGCTACGGTGCCATTCCATTGTACATCTCATAGAGAATCAAGCTGGAAACTGAGTCTGCAAGTCTGAATCAGTAAGGTCCATGGCCAGGCAAGGCTCTGTCTATGGCTGTATCTATGGCTGTGTCTGGAGACCCGTACACCTCCAGCATAGATCAAGCTGGGGCTGAAACTCAGGCCTGGATTCAACGGTCTCCTGGGTCCATGGACAGAGATGCAGGTGGAGGCTCCCTGTGAGGCTGGTCATGGCCGTGAAGGCCTATGGCTGCTCTCAGGGCCCTCACATGGGATCCCACCTGCCACTGCTCTCAACAGACCACATTATCACTCCCTGATGTATGGTGTTTGTGCTCTCTCCTTCCCCACTTCCCTGGGGATCTGGGAGACAGCCGTTTCTGGGTCACTACAGCCAAAGCTGACAGTGGTCTTCACATGCCTGATGAGCCCTTCCTCTTTTGGGAGTATCAGGTCCAGGAGAGCAGAAGACTGGGTGGTTCAGTTAGAAGCTGACCAATACAAAAGCTGCCGTCTAACCTGTAACATGTCCCATAGAGACCCTCCATATATCTGAGCTGCCCTGACATCACACAAGGCATCCCCCACTTCTCATCTCCCCTGTCAGTCTCTCCTCAGGACACTGTATCTCCAGCAACCACAAAAGCCATGGGAGCTGTCCTTCCCCACCTCAGCTCTTATTCCACTGATGTCACAGCTCTGTGGTGGCACACGAGGTTCCTGCTCTCTGTGCCCCAGGCTGTGCGTTTTGGTGCCCATTTGGGCTGCAGCACCTCAGATGTGGCACCAGGGCCAAGGGCAGACTTGTCACATGGAAACCTGGTGCCCAGAGATGGGACCCCATGTGTGGAAAGGCTTGGCTTCCCAGCAGAGGCACGCTGGCGTGGGTGGCAGGTGGTGCCATAATGATGGATGAGGTTCCCACACCGAGAGCAAAAGCTGCAGTCCCCAAGGGCAGAGAGAAAGAGGCCTGGGCTGTGCAGCCCTGGCAGGAGAGGGCTTTGCTGTCCCAGGTGACTCTGCAGCAGCGTGGGGCCTGTGCCAGAGGTGGAGCTGATCTGCAAGAAGGACAAGGTGCTGCTGAGAAAGTCCCTGGGGGAGGACAGACTGTGATCCAGCCACACTGTGGACATCATGGTGGGGACCGACTGGACAGATAGCAGCTCTGCAGAGAAGGACCTTGGCATTCCAGAGGAGAAGCAGCTGAGCAGGATCTGAATTGCACCCTCTCAGCAAAGGCCAACAGCCTCCTGGGCTGCATTAGGAAAAGCATTGCTGGCAGATGGAGGGAGGTGACCCTTGCCCTCCACTCAGCACTGGGGACGCCCCATCTGCAGTGCTGTGTCCAGTGCTGGGCTGCCCAGTGTAGGAAACGTGTTGACTTGCTAAAGCAAAGCAAAGGGCCATAAAGCTGTTTTAAGGGACTGCAGCATCTTTCATAGGAGGAAATGCTGAAAGATGTGGGACTGTTCTGTCTGGAGAAGAAAAGGCTCGGAGGGATCTTATTCATGCATATACATACCTGATGGGAGGGCATGAAGACCAGGGAGCCAAACTCTTCTCAGTAGTTCCCAGTGACAAGACAAGGGGTGATGGACACATGAAATGCCATCTGAACACAAGAAAGCACTTTTTGACTGTGAGGGTGGTCAAAACTGTAATAGGTTTCCCAGAGAGGCTGTGGAGTCTCCATCCATGGAGATATTCCAAACTCAGCTAGACAAGGTGCTCAGCAACCTGCTCTAACTGACCCTGCCTCAGTTGGAGGGTTGAACTAGATGATCTCCAGAGGTCCTTTCCAATCTCAACATTTCCATGATTCTGTGAGTATAAAGGAGAAAAGTAAGAGAGAAAGAAAGGAACACCACCTAGCCTTGACAACAAATATGGTGGAGTCCCATGGAGAGGACCGAAGCTGGAGCAGGGGAGAAGTGTGAGGAAGAAGGACTGATGGAGATGTTCTTTACTGACTCCTAACCCCCTCTTCACCATCCCCCCTACTCGTCGTGGTCTTGGGGTAGGTAGATGAACTGGGAACAATGGAGTAATTTAAGCCTGGGGGAAAGTGTGAGGGGAATGGTCTTTAATATTTTTCTTATTGTTTCTCACAATCCAAATCTTTTTTTAATTGGCAACAATTGAATTTGATCTTCCCCAAGTCAACGGGTCTTTGTCCATGATGGCAATTGGTAACTGATCTCCTTTACTTTATCTTGACCCATGAGTTATTCCATCTTATTTTCTCCCTTTGTCCTGCTGAGGCAGGGGAGGGAGTGAGCAGCTGGGTGGGTGTCTGGATACTGGCAAAGGCTAACCCACTACAGAAGCACCACATCAGGACTGCTGCATGCAGCATGGGGCTTCCCAGCAGAAGAAAGACCCTGACAGACTGGAGCAAGTCCTGCAGAGGCCAGAAGGGTGGCTGGGAGCTGGAGCACATTATGGACAAGGAGAGGCTGAGAGACATGGGTTCCTTAGAAATCATTCAAAACAAAGCACAGGAACAAGAACCCACTCCAGTTGGTGGGATCTCAGTCAATGGAGATATTCAGTATTTGTTGAGACAAGGCCATGAGCACCTGTTCAAGCTGGATCTGTCTGAGAATGGGCTTGGCTGAGAGACCAGCTGTGGCAAGAGCTCTGGGGCTTGTGTGCAATAAGTGTTAGTAGGAAACCGGTTCCCTTTTTCTTAATACTGGTGGTGGAGTTGGGTATCACCGAGCCCCAGAGGAGGATGAGGGTGACGATGCAGCAAAAGTCCCTTCTCAAGGATGGGATGTCCCAAAAGAGATGGAAATAGCCGGTGTGTGGGACTATCTGGGACAGTTTTCCCAGGGCAGCTTCCGCAGGGTGTCCAGGGAACATGGCACAGACCTGGCCTCTCTCTTCTGCACCTTCGGTGCCTTGCTTCCTTCACCGTGATGCCTGACTCTGCACTGTGAGCACCCTGCTGGCTGCCCCCACCCTGCACACTCACACAGCTTAGCTCTCCACTGGTGCTTTCCTCTCCTGGGCACTTCCCAGCCCAGCCCAGCCCCTCCCCAGCTCTCCCCACCTCCCCTGCCCTCTCCCCAGCCCAGTGCAGCAAAGCAGCCCAGCCTGGGCTGGCCCCACGGCAGCGCCCATCGCAGGGTGCTGCAGAGCTCTGGGCACTCACCCCACAGCGCCAGCCCCTCTGAAGGGCACAGCAGCTGCTGGGGGGCAGAGAGTGGGGTTCAGTGTCCCCATCAGCCCCAGGGGTTGTGCTGTCACCAAAGGCACGAGGAAAAAGAGGCTAGCCACGCTCTGGCTCTCCTGAATTTATATTGTAGGTGATGCCCAAACCTAACTGAATTTCCCCCTGTGCTCCCACCAGCCCCACTCCCCACGACAGCATGAGAGTCCTGGGGCTCCTCAGGCAGCTCCCGCATCTCTCCACTCTCCCTTCCCTCTGCCTCCTGGGTTCCCACTGACTCCCATCACACAGTTCTTCTTTGAGCATATCTGAATTTAGTGCTGTACTTTTGGGGGATTTCATCTTTGACGGTGTTTCACCTTCTGAGCCTCCATTCATTCCAAACCCAGGGCACGTGGGGAGTCCCTATCCTCTCCTCTCCTCACCCCTCCAAATTCATTTCCAGAGAGTCTGGTATATGCCATCAGTCCTGTCATACATGAAGAAACCTGGGGAGAGAATGGGAGCTCATGGACCATCTCCCCTGCCATTGGATATTAAGAAGAGAGCTTTTAAATCCAGAGCGTTTGGTCCAGTGGAACTCAGTGCCACCCTGAACTTAACTCCCAAAATACTGAGAACAAAAGGAGAACAGACTCTTTAAAAGACCAATTCCTTGGACATATTCTTTGCAGCACCTGTGGAGGAAGAGCCCAGCCTTCAGGCACTGGACCTGGGAGATTCCATTTATTAAAGAACTGCTATTGGCCATGCCACATCTGGCACAGTGTTGTGCAAGCGCCATATACGAGGGGATTAAGCCTCAAGACAAGTAGTATAAGCCTAGAAAATTACCCATAACCAGGATTACCACAAGAGAAAAAAGCAAACATGGCCTAAGAAAAAGTGAGAAATGGGAAATGCGCAGAGAAGGGAAGGCAGGTTATTCTCAATGAAACAGCGGCCATTGCGTCAGTTTCCATAGGGCATCCCTGAGCTCCTGGTTCCTCATGCTGTAGATGAGGGGGTTCACTGCTGGAGGCACCACTGAGTACAAAACAGAAACCACGAGATCTAGAAATATGGAGGACACTGAGGAGGGCTTCAAGTAGGCAAACATTACAGTGCTGACAAACAGGGAGACCACGGCCAGGTGAGGGAGGCACGTGGAAAAGGCTTTGTGCCGTCCCTGCTCAGAGGGGATCCTCAGCACGGCCCTGAAGATCTGCACATAGGACACCACAAGGAAAACAAAACACCCAAAAAATAAACAGGCACTAATCACAATAAGGCCCACTTCCCTGAGGTAGGCATCTGAGCAGGAGAGCTTGAGGATGTGGGGGATTTCACAGAAGAATTGGTCCACAGCATTGCCTTGGCAGAGTGGCAGTGAGAATGTATTGGCAGTGTGCAAGACAGCATTGAGAAACCCAGTGCCCCAGGCAGCTGCTGCCATGTGGACACAAGCTCTGCTGCCCAGCAGGGTCCTGTAGTGCAGGGGTTTACAGATGGCCACGTAGCGGTCATAGGCCATGACAGTGAGAATACAATATTCTCCTCCAATGAAGAAGAGAAAGAAAAAGAGCTGTGCAGCACATCCCAGGCAGGAAATGGCCCTGGTGTCCCACAGGGCATTGGCCATGGCTTTGGGGAGAGTGGTCGAGATGGAACCTAGGTCTGTGAGGGAGAGGTTGAGGAGGAAGAAGTACATGGGGGTGTGGAGGCGGTGGTCACAGGCTATGGCGGTGATGATGAGGCCGTTGCCCAGGAGGGCAGCCAGGTAGATGGCCAGGAAGAGCCAGAAAGTCAGGAGCTGCAGCTCCCGCGTGTCTGCAAATGCCAGGAGGAGGAACTCGTTCGTGGAGCTGCCATTGGACATCTGCTGCTTCTGGGCAGGGAAACTGCCAAAGAGAGAAAATAAAAAAATTCAGAGAAGCTTCTCTGAGCCAAATTTCATTCATTCATTGTGAAATACCTAAGGGTGCTTTTCTTCCCTCGGGGGGGGGGGGTGGGGGTGGTTATGCAGCTCCAAGGCTTCAGCTCTGGTTTGTGCTGGCTGAGTGTGCTGTGCAGAGCTGTGCCCTCTCCCCAGGGGCTCCGGAAGGGTCAGCCCTGCTTTCCAGCAAGGACCCATGGAGGCAGCAACAGCCCCGGGTGTTTGGAGGGAGGCTTCCTGGGGAGGAGTTCCCTGTGCTGCACTAGAGCGGAGGGCAAAAAGCCCAGAAGGACGCTTTCTTCCCCAGAGGAAGGTGGGAGATGAGGCGCAGCAAACGTGTGTCGGTACACTGTGTTTTAGTATTCAGACACCCTCATCCCACTTGGGAAATGGTCTTGGAAGGGGTCACATTCCCCCGTTGCCCCGTTGCTCTCAGTGCAAACCTGCGTCAGTGCTCCCATGCAGGAGGGCTGCTCTGTCCATCAGCCTGGTGCCCAGCTGCTCTGGGCTTGCACTGCTCTAAGCTGCAGGACGACTGCACCCAGACGTTGCTCTGCAAAAGACACCGGAGTGTCCTGGGAGCAGAGGGGTCCTGTTCCAGGTGCAGAGTTCAAAACACCTCTCCTTTCCAGCACAGCTCTGCGGAGTATGAGGAAGAGCACAGGGCAAGGATGCTGATTGGCATGGGCAGATCGGGTGCTCTCAAAAATCTCCAAGGTCCTACAGGAGAGCTGTGTCCTTCTGGAGAGATGCTCACAGCCCCACAGGACTCCCTGTCCAGCATAATCAGGTGTCTTAAGGTGCTGTCTGCTAAGGGAAGCAGTGCCTCATTGCCCAAGCACTGAGTGTAGTGTCTGGAGCCTGGAAAATGAAGAGAGGGCTTGGGCACCTTGGTCCCATGGAAACACCTCCAGGGCAGCACCCTCCAGGTCAGGGCCAGAGCAGGCACTCCCCACCCCCACCCCTTGCCCCACACCACCACCGTTACTGCCAGGGACCCCACAAGCAGGAAGAAGAGCAGCACAAGCAGGGGCAGGAACAAAGAAGAACTCTGTGACTCTCCTCCTAAGGGAAGCAAGGAGAGGAGAGGCGGCCGGGCACTCAGGAAAGCCTTCTCTTTACCCAGCAGAGCACAGCACCTCCCAGTTAGCAAAAGCCCAGGGCAGTCGCCCTCAGTCCCTTTGCCCTGCAGAGGGAAGTGGCCACGTGTCAGGAGAGATGCCCCTCTGCTGTGCCAGAGCTCTGGCTGCAGAGGAGGCAACTCCTGCCCTGGACCACACAGCCTTGAGGGCAGAGGCTGTGCTGGGTGGGAGACAAGAGCAGGGGTCTTGCGCAGAGGCAGGTGTCTGCACTGGAGGGCATGACAGGGAGCTTCCCAAATTCTCCCTCCCATGCCATTTGGGGTTGGAGGTTCCTAGAGCTCTCTGCCCATGTCTCTGCTGCCTGGAGCTATCCCTGCTGGGAACTGTTTCTCTGCCCTCCAGATGGGATCACAGACCCCATCACCCACTCCTGTCTGCTCAGCTCTGACCTAAAGAAACCTCCTCGTTTCAGGCACTCTCTAGAGGTACTCCCCACTTGCAGGCAGTAAGGAGCAGGTCAGAGAAACCCTGCTGAGGCCAGCAAAGGTGATGCTGGTGCTCTCTGGAGGTAAAGGAGTGGATGGAAGCCGTTGCCTTGGCTCCTACCAGACCTACTGATCTCTCAGCGTGGCAGCTCAGGACTCTCAGGCTCCCTCGCCAAACGCAGCAGCACCTTTTCCCCTTTTCCTGAAACAGCAGGAAACTGGAAGCACGGCCTCAGGAAAGCTCTTTAGCTGTAAGGTATCCCCTGCCTTGCTCTTCCTCTGCAAAAGCCCCCTCTGAAATGCCCTGGGCAGCTCTGGCTTCACACCCTGCCTTCACCCCTTCCCCCTTGTCTAACATGAGCCCCTGGGCTGGGAGGCCTCCTGACAGACCCCGGAGGCTGTGAACGCTTTTGGAGACCCTTCCCGCAACGGCAGCTGCATTGCCCTGCACCAAGAGACTTCCCGTGTCAAGGGCTGGAAAGGTTTCTTCCCTTGCAGCTCTCCTCTCTCCTCCCACTCCAGCCTGCCTTTAATCTCGCTCTGCCCTACTCCTTTGCCCAGAGCCCTGCTGCGCTTGGCAGAGGAGTTGCTCCTTGGCAGAGCTGTCTCTCTGCACTGCTGCCTGCTTCCCAGGAGCTCCCTCCACCCCAGGAGCCTGTCTCAGCCCCGGAGGAGGGCACCTGCCCAAGACGTCACTTTCTCTGCCCCCCACCCCACTCGGCGCTCCCTCCAGGTCTCCCTGGGGCTCTCCAGGAACCTGCTTGGGAAGAGACCGATGTTGCCTGTCTCACCTCTGCAGAGAGGTTTCTTTGCAGCAGTGGCCTTTCTCCTCTCCCAGACACAGTTAGCTCTGAGAATCCCCCTGCCTTGGCCCATCATGAGGCAGGACACCTGGACACTGCCAGGGAGGCAGCTCCTTCAGCCACGCTGAGGGAAGGCAATCAGCTGAGTCAATGGGGGCATCTCATGCTGGATTTGTAGTGCTGGGGCTGGAAGGGACCTCAGCTCCCTCCCAGGCCTGCCACAAACCCCCAGGAGGTGCGATTCCCCTTGCTTCGGTCATGGCGCCTGTTACAAATAGGCACCTGCACTCCTTTTCTATGGTCTCACTGTCAGAGATGGAGACCAGGAGTTGACACACAAGCCCCTGGTGACATTTGAGGTGCCAGATGTAGTCCACGGTAAACGGAGCAGTACTGAGAGACTGGGAAGCATCTGGGGGCATCATCCTGCGGCCTGGTGAGGATGCCAGCTGAAATTACGGCAGATGCCCACATTTAGGACATCGCCACCTCTCCCTACTCACGCTGTTCAGGGATGCCCATAGAGGTGTTCAGCTGACCACATGGAGTTCTGTGCCCGAGGGAGAGTGAAGTCCCTCTCTTTCTCCCGTCTTTACCTGTATTGACGACCTGTGCACTGGCTGTAACAAGAGTTGTCTCACACATCCCCATGGAGCCCGACCTAAGGGAGGGCAGCTGCTCACTGAATGGCCAAATACAGGCCTGTAGGGCTCTGTGAGACGCCAAGGCTCTCCACCAAAACTGCCTGTGGCTGGCAGGGACAGCACAGGACCTGCAGGAAAGCCACGTCCCCTCAGAGCGGGTGTGTGACAGACACCCCAGGCGGCATCTCCGATTCCTTTGGTGCTTGTGTGGAAGTGACTGATCCCCACCCCTGCAGTGAGGCCAGCTCTGTCCCATCTCTCTCTGGTAGATGCAAGGCACTGCATGAATTGGAAGCACGTTGCACTGGGGTCTCCACCTGCGGGCCTACGTTCTCAACATCTTCTGGTTCTCCTCTCCCCCATCCTTTACTCACCCTCTTGATGATACACTCTTCAAAGAGTCCAATGAATCTGGAGGTCAACAGGTTGGGTGAGCCCTTGTGGGTGAGGATCGGAGGAGAGGCCAGTTTGGGCAACATCGTGGTGGGAAATGAAGAACCTGCAATCAAGGGGAGGAGGTGGACAAGCTCTTACTTAAGCAACTCAAGGAAGTCTCCAGATCAGTGACCTGGGGCTCTTTCTGGGGGCTTTAATGACCCTGACATTCATTGGAGGGGGAAGACAGCACTGTGAAAACAGACCAATAGGTTTCTGGAGGATGTTGGAGCAATTTCTTAGGAAAGCCACCAGCTGGACCAACATAGACGATGCTCACCTGGCTCCGGTCCTTGCAAACCATGAAGAGCTGGTGAGGGACATGAAAACCAGTGTCATCCTTGGCTGTAGTGACCATGAAATAGGGGGGTGCAGCTCTTGAGCAGCCTGAGGAAGGAGAGGAGCAGAGTGCAGGTGTCAGACCTCAGAGGGGAAGACTTTGGCCTGTTCAGGGGGCTTTTAGTGGGGGATCCCATGGGCAGCAGTGAGGGGCAGCACAACTCAGTACAGATGGTCTTTGAAGACAGAATCGCCCACAAAGAGCAGTGGTGACTCCATAGCTGATGAGACCAGCCTGGGTGAAGTGGAAACTCCTGAGGAAGCTCCATAGTTAGTAGAAGCAGAGAGGAGAGGCAGATGCAGAGGCTCACTTGAGAGGGAGGAATTTAGAAATAGACTTTAGGAAACCCACAGCTTCCCTAGAGATGACCCTTGCCAGGCAGTCCAAGGATAAAACTAAACTAAAGCTGAACCAAATATTCTTCCTCATAGGTGGAGAAAGGGCGATGGGGCCATCATGCAGTCCCCCATACCTACGGAATGGGGAACGTTCCCAGCCCTTAGGCAAATCTCTTCCCTCTCTCTCTCATGACCTGCATAGTGTTTGTGCTTGAGAAAACCCTCATCATCATGCACGTGGTGGCAAACCAGCATCCGCACACCCCCATGGGCTTCTTCTTGGGCCATTTGTCTTCCCTGGAGATCTTCTACAGACCCACCACCCTGCTCCAGATGATGGCCAGCTGCGTGACTGGGGACAGCACCATCTCTGCTCATCACGGTGTTGGTATTGTTTCCTGCACCTTTTACATGTACTGAGTGTTTACTACCCGTGACCACATCCTACGATCAGTACTGGGCTGTGTGCCACGCCCTGCTCTCTACAAGACTCATGAACCGGCAGGTCTGTCTCCAGAGGGCAGCTGCCCCTTCGCTAGGGGCATTTCTGTCATCTACAGTCATAATTTCAGTCGTGTCCCAGATACAGTTGTGTGGCCCCAGTGGAGTGGACTACTTCTTCTGTGACTTCACCCCATTGCTGGAGCTCTCACGCAGTGACACTGTGACCCTCGTGCTCTTTGCTGTCATAACCTGCTTTTTAGATCCCATCCTCCCCTTCCTGTTCACATGGTCATCCTGTGTGCATTGGAGATGCCTCCCTGGGGCAGCTCTCCCATCCAGCGTGGGCAGGCAGAAAGCGTTCTCCACCTGCTCCTCTCACCTCACTAGTGCCACTCTTTTCTATGACACCCTCATCCTTGGGGGTGTGATGCCCAGAACAGCCCTCCTGAGACAGTTTGACAAAACCCTTTTTGCTACACCATCCTCACATCCCTGTTCAATCCCTTCATCTACAGCCTGTGGACTAGAAAGGTTGGGGGACACTGAGAAAAATGCTCAGGGAAGCTGTGAGCTGCGCAGAGACCCCATTGGAGCTGTGGGCCTGCAGGAAGAAATCACTTCTGGCTCTCTTCTGAGCCAGCCCAAGGACCTGGACTGGCGTGTGCTGTGTCCTGGGCACTCCGCTGGAAGGGTGGGATATGAAGAAGGCTTCTGGTGTGGGAAGGAGCAGAGAGGTGCTGGTAGAGCTGGCCGGTGTCATCAGGAGACCTCTCTCAAACATCTTGGAAGGGGCAGAGAGATCAGGGAGGCTGCAAGGTCCTCAGAAAAGGCAAATATCAAACGCATCCTCAAGAAGGGCAAGAAGGAGGATTGGGAGTGTTACAGGTTGGTCAGCTTCACCTCAGTCCCTGGGAAGGTGGCAGGGCAAATGCTCTTGCAGCTATCTCCATCACTTGAAGGACAAGAAAAGGATTGCTGAACCCATGTGGGAGGGGAAAGAAGGGCATGCTGTGTACCTGGACTTCTGCAACTCTTTGGATGTGGTTTCCCGTGGTCTCCCTAGAGCGGATTGTTGACATCTGGACTGAAGAAGTGGATGCTGCGGTGGGTGGGAAGTTGGCTGGATGATCAGGAACAAATCTGTCAGTGGTACAAAGTCCTCCAAGGAGCCAGATACTACCAGCATCCCTCAGGGATCAGCAAAATTTCTTAAAAAGTCATGAAAAGCTGGAAATGAAGACTTTTTCAGCTATTACCTAGATTTCTTTTTCTGAACTCCTTCCAGTACAGACTGGGACCAGTCCAGGTACAAACTGGAAGCCTTTAACCCCTCTCAGTACAGACTGACCCCCCTCCAAGCAGAAACTGCGTCCATTTAACCACTCCCAGTACAGACTGGGCCCTGTCACATTATAAACTGGATCCTGTTAACCCCTCATAGTACAGAATGGACCCCATCCGAGTCCAAAATGGTTCCCTTTAACCCCTCCCAGTACAGACTGGGCCCTGTCACATTATAAACTGCATCCCCTGACCCCCTCCCAGTACAGACTGGGCCCCGTCCCAGTACAAACCTGATCCCTTTACCTCTCCCAGTACAGACTGGGCCCCCTCCCAGTACAAAGTGGATCCTTCAAACACCTCCCAATACAGAATGGGGCCTCTCCCAGTGCAAACTGGACACATTTAATACCTGCCAGTACAGACTGGACCCTGTCCCAGTACAAACTGATTCCTTTTAACCCCTCCCAGTACAGACTGAGCCCCCTTCCAGTACAAACTGGATCCATTTAACGCCTCCCAGCACAGACTTTGCCCTGTCCCAGTATAAACTGGAGCCCTTGGTCCCCTTCCCAGCACAGAATGGGCCTCATCCCAGTACAAACTGGATCCCTTTAACATTGCCCAGCTCAGACTGGGCCCTGTCCCAGGACAAACTGCATCCTTATATCCTTTTCCATTACAGACTGGGCACGTCCTAGTACAAAATGGATCCCATGATCCCTTCCCAGTACAGGCTGTGTCCCGTCACAGTCTAGCCTGGATCCCTTTAACTCCTGCCAGTACAGCCTGGGCCCCATCCCAGTACAAACTGGATCCCCTGGACCCATCCCAGTAGAGACTGGGCCCTGTCCCCGTACAAACTGGATCTCTTTAACCTTATAGACTGGGTCTCATCCCTGTACAGACCCCTAACTGCCCCCCAGATCCCTAAGGGCCCCCATGGACCCCTAAGTGCCACCTTGGCACCCCTAAATGCGTCCATTGTCCATACCCCTCCCTCCCTTCCCTCCACTATGCCATGCCCCATGTGTCCTCTGGCCCCAGCTGCAGCCCTGCTTCTTGACCTTCACCTTGCTGTGGGCCAGCCCCACCTCCCCCAGCGCCTTCAGCCCTTGGCTGAGACTCCCCGTCACCTCATCCAGCCTTCCTTGGAGGGAAGCCTCTGCCCAGGCCTTCACCTGAGCTTGGGTGGGCTCAAGGCTTGTCCTCCTCAGCTGGTGCCGGGTGGCCATTAGATCTTTAGAAGGTCTCAAGCTCAACCTTGGGTGTTGACTGAGAAGACAACCACTCCAGTGGAGACATCAGAAATCCTGCAGTAGCTTCAAGGTCAAATCCAAGAGGAAGAAGAGAGGTTGTAGGTGCTGGAGATCATCTAGTCAAAGCCCACCTTAGAGTGGAGACCACCCCTGGAGATACCCAACGCACGAGTGGTGTCCCTCAGGGGTCCATGCTGGGACCAGTACTGTTGAATATCTTTATCAAGGACATGAATAGTGCAACTGAGTGCAAGTTTTGAAATGCCACCAAGCTGAGTGGGGCAGGTGACACTCCCAAGGGACAGGATGCCATCCAGAGGGACCTGGACAAGCTTGAGAAGGGGGCCCATGTGAACCTCGTGAGGTTCAACAAGGCCAAGTGCAAGGTCCTGCACCTGGGTCGGGGCAACCCCTGGTGTCAATACAGGCTGGGGGATGAAGGGATGGAGAGCAGCCCTGAGGAGAAGGACTTGGGGGCACTGGTAGATGAAAAGCTGGACATGAGTGGGCAATGTGCTCTCACAGCCCAGAAAGCCAACTGTATCCTGGGCTGCATGAAAAGAAGCGTGGCCAGCAGGTCGAGGGAGGGGATTCTGCCCCTCTACTCTGCTCTGGTGAGACCCTACATGGAGTACTGCGTCCAGCTCTGGAGTCCTCAGTACAGAGGAAGGACATGGACCTGTTGGAGCGGGTCCAGAAGAGGGCCACAAAAATGATCCGAGGGATGGAACACCTCTGCTGTGAGGAAAGGCTGAAAGAGCTGGGGGTGTTCAGCCTGGAGAAGAGAAGGCTGCTGTAGGAGGGTAGATTTAGATTGAACACAAGGAAAAATTTCTCCCAAAATTTCTCCCACTGAGTTCCACTGGACCAAACGCTCTGGATTTAAAAGCTCTCTTCTTAATATCCAATGGCAGGGGAGATGGCCCATGAGCTCCCATTCTCTCCCCAGGTTTCTTCATGTATGACAGGACTGCTGGCATATACCAGACTCTCTGGAAATGAATTTGGAGGGGTGAGGAGAGGAGAGGATGGGGACTCCCCACGTGCCCTGGGGTTGGAATGAATGGAGGCTCAGAAGGTGAAACACCGTCAAAGATGAAGTCCCCCAAAAGTACAGCACTAAATTCAGATATGCTCAAACAACCACTGTGTGATGGGAGTCAGTGGGAACCCAGGAGGCAAAGGGAAGGGAGAGTGGAGAGATGCGGGAGCTCCCTGAGGAGCCCCAGGACTCTCATGCTGTCGTGGGGAGTGGGGCTGATGGGAGCACAGGGGGGAAATTCAGTTAGGTTTGGGCATCACCTACAATATAAATTCAGGAGAGCCAGAGCGTGGCTAGCCTCTTTTTCCTCGTGCCTTTGGTGACAGCACAACCCCTGGGGCTGATGGGGACACTGAACCCCACTCTCTTCTCCCCAGCAGCTGCTGTGCCCTTCAGAGGGGCTGGCGCTGTGGGGTGAGTGCCCAGAGCTCTGCAGCACCCTGCGATGGGCGCTGCCGTGGGGCCAGCCCAGGCTGGGCTGCTGGCTGCTGGGCTGGGGAGAGGGCAGGGGAGGTGGGGAGAGCTGGGGAGGGGCTGGGCTGGGCTGGGAAGTGCCCAGGAGAGGAAAGCAGCAGTGTAGAGCTAAGCTGTGTGAGTGTGCAGGGTGGGGGCAGCCAGCAGGGTGCTGCCAGTGCAGAGTCAGGCATCACGGTGAAGGAAGCAAGGCACCGAAGGTGCAGAAGAGAGAGGCCAGGTCTGTGCCATGTTCCCTGGACACCCTGCGGAAGCTGCCCTGGGAAAACTGTCCCAGATAGTCCCACACACCGGCTATTTCCATCTCTTTTGGGACATCCCATCCTTGAGAAGGGACTTTTGCTGCATCGTCACCCTCATCCTCCTCTGGGGCTCGGTGATACCCAACTCCACCACCAGTATTAAGAAAAAGGGAAGCAGTTTCCTACTGACACTTATTGCACACAAGCCCCAGAGCTCTTGCCACAGCTGGTCTCTCAGCCAAGCCAGTTGTTCCTGTGCTTTGTTCTGAATGATTTCTAAGGAACTCATGTCTCTCAGCCTCTCCTTGTCCATAATGTGCTCCAGGTCCCAACCACCCTTCTGGCCTCTGCAGGACTTGCTCCAGTCTGTCAGGGTCTTTCTTCTGCTGGGAAGCCCCATGCTGCATGCAGCAGTCCTGATGTGGTGCTTCTGTAGTGGGTTAACCTTGGACAGCAGCCAGACACCCACCCAGCTGCTCAGTCCCTCCCCTGCCTCAGCAGGACAAAGGGAGAAAATAAGATGGAATAACTCATGGGTCAAGATAAAGTAAAGGAGATCAGTTACCAAATATCATCATGGACAAAGACCCGTTGACTTGGGGAAGATCAAATTCATTTGTTGCCAATTAAAAAAAGATTTGGATTGTGAGAAACAATAAGAAAAATATTAAAGACCATTCCCCTCACACTTTCCCCCAGGCTCAAATTACTCCATTGTTCCCAGTTCATCTACCTACCCCAAGACCACGACGAGTAGGGGGGATGGTGAAGAGGGGGTTAGGAGTCAGTAAAGAACATCTCCATCAGTCCTTCTTCCTCACACTTCTCCCCTGCTCCAGCTTCGGTCCTCTCCATGGGACTCCACCATATTTGTTGTCAAGGCTAGGTGGTGTTCCTTTCTTTCTCTCTTACTTTTCTCCTTCATACTCACAGAATCATGGAAATGTTGAGATTGGAAAGGACCTCTGGAGATCATCTAGTTCAACCCTCCAACTGAGGCAGGGTCAGTTAGAGCAGGTTGCTGAGCACCTTGTCTAGCTGAGTTTGGAGTATCTCCATGGATGGAGACTCCACAACCTCTCTGGGAAACCTATTACAGTTTTGACCACCCTCACAGTCAAAAAGTGCTTTCTTGGGTTCAGATGGCATTTCATGTGTCCATCACCCCTTGTCTTATCACTGGACACTACTGAGAAGAGTTTGGCTCCCTGGTCTTCATGCCCTTCCATCAGGTATGTATATGCATGAATAAGATCCCTCCGAGCCTTTTCTTCTCCAGACTGAACAGTCCCACATCTTTCAGCATTTCCTCCTATGAAAGATGCTGCAGTCCCTTAAAACAGCTTTATGGCCCTTTGCTTTGCTTTAGCAAGTCAACACGTTTCCTACACTGGGCAGCCCAGCACTGGACACAGCACTCCAGATGGGGCCTCGCCAGTGCTGAGTGGAGGGCAAGGGTCACCTCCCTCCATCTGCCAGCAATGCTTTTCCTAATGAAGCCCAGGAGGCTGTTGGCCTTTGCCATGGGGGTGCATTGCTGGCTTATGCTCAGCTGCTTCTCCTCTGGAATGCCAAGGTCCTTCTCTGCAGAGCTGCTTTCTGTCCAGTCGGTCCCCACCATGATGTCCACAGTGTGGCTGGATCACAGTCTGTCCTCCCCCAGGGACTTTCTCAGCAGCACCTTGTCCTTCTTGCAGATCAGCTCCACCTCTGGCACAGGCCCCACGCTGCTGCAGAGTCACCTGGGACAGCAAAGCCCTCTCCTGCCAGGGCTGCACAGCCCAAGCCTCTTTCTCTCTGCCCTTGGGGACTGCAGCTTTTGCTCTCGGTGTGGGAACCTCATCCATCATTATGGCACCACCTGCCACCCACTCCAGCGTGCCTCTGCTGGGAAGCCAAGCCTTTCCACACACGGGGTCCCATCTCTGGGCACCAGGTTTCCATGTGACAAGTCTGCCCTTGGCCCTGGTGCCACATCTGAGGTGCTGCAGCCCAAATGGGCACCAAAACGCACAGCCTGGGGCACAGAGAGCAGGAGCCCCCTGTGCCACCACAGAGCTGTGACATCAGTGCAATAAGAGCTGAGGTGGGGAAGGACAGCTCCCATGGCTTTTGTGGTTGCTGGAGATACAGTGTCCTGAGGAGAGACTGACAGGGGAGATGAGAAGTGGGGGATGCCTTGTGTGATGTCAGGGCAGCTCAGATATATGGAGGGTCTCTATGGGACATGTTACAGGTTAGACGGCAGCTTTTGTATTGGTCAGCTTCTAACTGAACCACCCAGTCTTCTGCTCTCCTGGACCTGATACTCCCAAAAGAGGAAGGGCTCATCAGGCATGTGAAGACCAGTGTCAGCTTTGGCTGTAGTGACCCAGAAACGGCTGTCTCCCAGATCCCCAGGGAAGTGGGGAAGGAGAGAGCACAAACACCATACATCAGGGAGTGATAATGTGGTCTGTTGAGAGCAGTGGCAGGTGGGATCCCATGTGAGGGCCCTGAGAGCAGCCATAGGCCTTCACGGCCATGACCAGCCTCACAGGGAGCCTCCACCTGCATCTCTGTCCATGGACCCAGGAGACCGTTGAATCCAGGCCTGAGTTTCAGCCCCAGCTTGATCTATGCTGGAGGTGTACGGGTCTCCAGACACAGCCATAGATACAGCCATAGACAGAGCCTTGCCTGGCCATGGACCTTACTGATTCAGACTTGCAGACTCACTTCCCAGCTTGATTCTCTATGGGATGTGCAATGGAATGGCACCGTAGCCCTCCAAGCGCCAGACCCCAGCTGATTCACAGAGGCCTAAGGGCCTTTCTGCTGCCTTTCCTCCTGTCATTTGGTCAGATTTTGGGAGAAGAGAAATGAAAAGCAGGTGAGATTTCTGGGTTCCAATGTTTGAAATGGGGAAGCAGAGCCTTCCTATAGGAAATGATCTAAAGGCTATGCTAGTTCAAAAGTGTTATCTTCACCTCCTTTCTTGGAGGCTTTCAATCTTCAGCAGGAACCTGGAAGCTCTGAGATCCCTCCATCTCCCTCTCCTTTAGCAATGAAGTTGATAGTACCCAAGTCAGAGGCTTTCAATTCTGTTTCCAGCCTAAAGCACCCCAAGGTCTGGGGATATGCCAGGACACTTGCCTAAGGAAGCCACTCCTCTGGACAAGAAGGTGGATGTTCCCAGGAATCTCAGGAGGCATGGCATACTGATGGGAGCTGTTCAGGGAGCTGGCCAAAGATCTCGTCTCCATTTCTGTAATGGTGGCCTAGATGCCAGCTTCATGTGTAAACTCTCTCTCTGGATGCGGACATTTACTGAGCAACCTGGGCTGACCTCAGAGCTGGCCCTGCTTGGAGCTGGGCATTGGACTACAGACCACCTGAGCTCCCTTCCCCCCTGACCTGTCCTAGGAGCACATGATGTAGAGACCCTCGCCTCCAGCTTTATCTCTTCTTGTATGATGTGTGGATAGGCACAGGCTCCTGGAAGGGCTGGTGGGAAAAAGACTGCTGGGGGTGTCTAGTCCAGTCTCCAGGCTGGCTGTGACTTTGTGGAGCAAAGGAGAGCTCCAAAGGTGGAGATCACAGCAACACTCCTCCTAGTCCATGTTATCTTTCCTAAGGCTCAGCCTAAAGCTGCCAAGAGGCAGTTTGTGGCTGTTGCCTCTCTCATACCATCAGCCACTGCAGAAGAGAGCTTGGCTCCATCATCTCTCCAGGTAGGTTTAGGCTCTTACTAGGTTGCCCCATGCCTCCTTCAGCAGGCTAGAGAGGCCCAGTTCCCTCAGACTCTCCTCACAGCTTGTGCTTAGGCCTCTTACTCCAACACGGCAGTCCTTCTCTGGACCCTCTCCAGTTTCTCCACTTGCCTTTCGAAATGTGAGGCCCGCTGGCTCGTATGGCTTCGGCATGGTTCCCAGGCCCTTCTCCTCAGGGCACTCCTCAGCTGGTATGGTCACTACCCATGCTGCTGCATGGTGGCAGTGTGCAGCTTGTGGGCTGAGCTACAAATAGGGTAAAAGGTGAAAGAAAAAAGATGAGAACAAACATAAACTAAACCCAACAGGCAAGGCAAAGGCAATCACTTACCACCTCCCACAAGCAGACTGATGCTCAGCCAGTCTCCCAGCAACCATCACTTTGAATGACTGAAACCTCCACCTCCTTCTTCCTCTGCCCCAGCTTGTATTTCTGAGCATGACATCATATTGTATGGAATATCCCTCTGGTCAGTTGGGGTCAGCTGTGTCGGTTGTCCCCCCCCGCCAACCTCTTGTCCACCCCCAGCCTACTCGCTTGCAGGGAGCAGAGTGGGAAAGAGAGAAGGCCTTGACGCTGTGCAAGCACTGCTTAGCAATAGCCAAAACACTGGTGTGTCATCAACACTGTTTTAGGCACAAATGCAAAACAGCGCCATAGGGGCTGCTACGAGTGAAGTCAATTCCAACCCAGCCAGACCCAGTACACTTGAACTGGGGGCCCAGAAAGGGTCACAGGAGTGCACAGCTCGTCTGACAAGTGACGAGCAGGTGGAGACAGTCACTTCCCTCGCTCTTTTGGCGAGGCTCCTCTTTAAACACTCCAGGACACTGCTGGCCTTCTTTGCTACTAGGTCACACTGGCTCATGTAGATCACTGCCAGATCATGTTTTGCCTTCAGTTCCCCAACACCACCAGGGCTGTTTCCACAGAGCTGCTCTCCAGCCAGGCAATCCTCTTCCCCTGCCACTGCAAGGTGATCGTCTATCCCAGATGCAAGGCTTGGCCTTTGTCCTTCTTCTATTTCATGAAGTTCCTGACAGGACCGGCCTTCTGCCTGTCAGCTTGTGACGGGTGCAATTCCACCGGACACCTTAAGTAAACTAGAACAATTGCAGATGCCCCACTCCAGGAAAAAGTTACATCAGCTTATGGGTACTTTAGAGTACTGGAGGAAACCTGTACCTGCATTTTCTAGCATTGCTCACCCACTGTACTCACTTTTACGAAAGGGAAAACTGTGGAAATGGAACCCAGAACATGAAGAGGCAGTCAAAACTCTAACAGAGGAATTAAAGACAGATCAGGCACTGGGACCAGTACACCCCCACGACCCTGCACAACGGGGTTTTGCAGCATATGGTCCTTATTGCAATCTGTCACATACGAGGCCAAGCAGGCCACAAAGACCTTTAATGTTTAAGTCAACTGCATGTAAAGAGCCAGAACAGAGATATTCTGAGTGGGAAAAGGGACTTTTGTCTTTAGTCTGAGCAGTTAAACAAATTGAGCCACTAAGGGGTAACCTGTCCGGAAAAACCCCGCCGAGACTTGTGCTGTTTTCCCTTTCCAGAAACGATACCAGGCATGACACCAGCACATCTCCCCTGGAGATCGGGTTAACCATTGAAGGATTGCTTGTCCTTCTCGCTGGAGCAATCATTGTCAGCATGGACCAAATTTGGCTGATACGCCAACAAGCCCAATGAACAGGGTGGAGACCCTCACTTCTGCACCGTACACATTTCTCCGTTGTGGGTGCAATCTACTGTTGCAGCAATTACAAGAGAAGGTGAAGAGGGCACCTTGCCCACTGAAATTCCAAAGGTAATTTCGGATCATGTGACTCAATTTGAAAGGGAATTCCAATCCTGGTGGCATCCAGTCAATTTTACCTAGAAACCTACCAACAGTAAAGCCACAGCTTTTATTCTAGCAATACGCAGTGCTTTGGTCCACACCATATACCCAATCATTGCGCTAGGATTAAATCACAATTGAACCTCCTCTGTCCGTTAGAACAGAGAGTATGGGCCCACCAAAATGGGAACCAAGGGCAATCTATCGATGTTGATGCTTGTGTTGTATGGGAACAACAGGGATTTATTTGTGAAAGTAATACCATTAAGGCCCAAGACATTTGCCTTGACACTGAACAAAATCTTTGTCATTTTGCAATACCTCCTGATGAAACCCCTGGAACTGTACTTGCATACGTCGGAAACGGATGTGTTTCTATGAGAACACTTTGTGATTCTGTATTTATAGACAATACCACTGTAGATATATGCAATCACTCAAATATCTGTGTTTGTAATTTTGCCAAAATCATAGGATGTGACTTTAACTATTCAGCTCCTGTCACAACCCACCAATTGCGACTATCTAACTATACCTCATATCAAGTTTTACTGCCTACCCCCATTGGAATGACTCACATTGGTGAGAACACTCTTGCAACATGATGACCTGAGTCAATTGCTAAAACAAATTCGGAGCAACAGGCAAAAATCCCCTAATTACGGTCCATCACGATGCAGAGGAGATACACCATGTCCTGGAAAGAGTGAAGAAAGATGGAAAACATCACTGGTGGGAAACTCTTTTTGAACGGTCCCCAACAGCAACGGGAATTTTGAATTGGATGCTGCATCCAATTGTAGTTTTGTTGGGTTTAACCTTATTGTGTTTATTGCTTATAATCATTCTGTCGATCACAGTTTGGCAAAAAATGAAACAAATTACATCAATCCAGCAGGTAAAATATATACGATCAACTGATTCTGTCTGTAACCTGTATATAACCAACATTAATTAGAACACTTTAAATTCAGATAATTGGACTCTTAGCGCTGATCTATAACACGCCACATATGTATAACATAGAGGCAGGAGGTAACTGTACTACCACTCTGTGAGTCGATAAAGTGGATTGAGTGCAGTCACAGGGTGGAGTGTGATGGATGCACTTGACCCCTTGACCAGACTGGCGGTGGTTTGGTGCAGGCTCCGGAGGAGGAAAAGGCCTGAGCCGTAGCCAGGCCGTGAACTCCTCTAGCTTCAATCTGCTCTCTGAAAACCCACAAAGGAGCAGAGTGACAGCGAGCATTGACGCACATGAGCTTGGAACACCAGTCGTGCAATTAACACACGGATAACAATGGGTGGCTTTTCCAAGACTCATTTATCGAGGAACAGAGAAAGTTGTGGGTACAAGGAGTCTCCTGCACACCTTCTCTAGGGCATGTAATCTGACTACAAGCCAATCACTTTATCCCATAGATATGACAGCCCAAGTGAGCCTTCTTTGAGCTCTCCCTGCAACTCACTTTTCCTTTGTATGATTCTTCCATGTAGAAATGAATAGAGTGCACCTTGCCATCAAACTTATTGAACCTTGGCAAACCCCTGTTAAACTTTGCTAAATTCCGTTGTATTCACCGAACTCTGCCAAATTATTATTTTGCCTCAATAAAACATATTGCTGCTTCTCTCTTTTGAAGGAAGTGCATTCCAGTCATTGGCGACACAGGTTTCCCCTGAATGGAATCCCAAGGCACAGGAATGGCTTCCCAATTTAGTGTCATCGACAAATGTGGTGGGAGGTGCCTCCTCTGGGTCATGGGTCCAGTGTTAAACTGCACAGGGCTCAGGAGAGTCCCCTGTGCTGCTCCACAATGCCCCAGTATGTCCCACTGGCCTCCAGGTAGGGTGTGACCCCTTCACCACTGCGCTCTCAGCCTCCACATCCAACTGGTGTTTTGCCCATCTCTTTGTCTGTCCATCCAGACTGTTATGGCCTAACTTGGGTAGAAGAATATTGAGGGAGACCATGCCAAGAGTTCTGCTGAAGCTGAGGCAAATGATATCCACTTTTTATCTCCTCATGCTCAACTGCAGGCTGTCAGTTTGGAGAAGCATGATTTACCCTTGGGAAGTCCGTGTTGACAGTTACTCTCTTCGGGGTGCCCAGAAATGTCACCCAAGAGGACTCCAACTGCTGGCACACTCCTCACCGATGTGAGCTGGTGCAGCCTGGGGTTCCCTGGGTTGCACTTTTGGCCTTTTGCAAAGATGGGTGCAACATTGGCTTGCTTTTTCTTACATGAGCCCTCTGCCAATCCCATGACCTTTCAAAAGAGATAATCCAAAGAAATACCGATCTTCCCCTGTAACTCCATTGCCACTCTTCTGCCTGGTATACCCCATGCGTAATTTCTCTAATCTTTCATATATTTGCACCTGTCCAGGATACAATGACTAAAGTCACCTTTGCGGATGCAGACTGCCTGGGCAAAGGCCCTTCCCATTTTTCTCCCCTTTTCTCCTCCCCTTGTTCTTTGTTCATTCAGATACCTCTCACCTCTGCAGCTGCTTTGAGCTTCAGGGAGTAAAAGCTTACTTCTCTTTCAACAGTCTAATTGTCTCCTCAGCCAACACGTTAACTGTGTTTATGTCTATCTTTTTGTATCTACCTAGAGAAAATATTGCTCATAAGATTATCCCTTGTAGAAAGGCAGCCTCATTAAAGGCACTTTGTACTTAGCATATGGTGGAGGAGTGTGTTTTACTGTTTATGAAACATTATCCTGCTTTACATTTCTTTGCTTGCAAATAGGAAAAATTCTGTGCCTGTGGGCAGGCAGTTCTCGAAGGAGAGCAGGTGGGACATGGAGCAATGGAGCTGTAGCATCCAGCTGCTGACTTCAGGGCAGAAGTCTGATGTAAGGAACAGCGATGCAAGTCCCAGGGGGCCAATGTCAGAAATGGTGAGCTTTGGGAGGGAAGGAGCAAGGCTGTCCATACAGTGTCAGAACTTAAGGAACTGATTCTCCTACCTGTCCAGACCTCCCGAGTGGACACTCTGGATTGTTATCACTTGGAGAATGCTGCTATAACCTCTTCTCTAAACTAAAAAGTAATACAATATTCCCTTTAAAATAAAAAAGTAATTTTTATTAGGTGCACTTCCTCCTTCACTACACTATGAAACAGTTCCAATTAGCAATACAAGTCTTGAAGACTTGAAGAAAATTACAGAAAGATAAAGAGCTCGTTAGGGCATTTGGGGCTCATTCCATGAACCTCAGATACTGAGAGAAGACTGAACAAACTCCTCAGAAAGTCAAAGTCAGAAGCAAAACCCAAATTACCCTGAAGTATTAATGGGTCCCACTGAGGACCATTACTGACAAAGCCTCCCCAGGGACTTGTTAGAGCAGATAATTGGAGGCCATGATTGCAGGTAGGCAAAGGCACTGTGCAGGTGTCTGTAACGCTGAGCAAACCCTTTGGTTTCTTCTGTGAAGCAGAAAGGCCAAGCCCTGACCCCCAGGCCCTGGGAAGGCAGATCCTGAGACCCTCAAAGTTCCATTTCACCAGCCTTGGTGGCAGAGGCCACTGCTATAGACAAGACGACAAAGACCCCAGTCCTGTTGGGCCTTTCAGCCATCTCTGCGGCAGGCTGTCCTACGCTGTCCCATGCCTGCACCTCTTTCCCTTCAGGCTGCTGACATCCATCTTGCTTTCCACCTAGTGCTCAGCCTGGCATTTCTATACCTTTGCTGATACCTCTCCACCTATCCCTGGCTTTTTCTTGAAACACAAAGCCATGGGCTGATCCAGACTCCCTCTGGGTCACCTCTTGCACCACAAGGCTACCCTTTCAGTGACATTTCTTTTTTCTCACATCCACTCTGAACCTTCCAAGCTGCTCTTTGTCGAGGATTCCTTCTCTTCCCACTACCAAGAAAAGCTCCATCATCTCTGAGGCCACCCTTCAAGCAGTTACAGGCTACTACTATAGTGCCCTGAGCCTTCACTTCACCAGGCTAAAGAAGCTCAGGTCCCTCAGCCTCTCCACACAGGTCCCAAACCCCATCCTGCCACATCTCCTCTAGAACCCTTCCAGTTCCTCCCCATTCCTCCAGACCGGGGAGCCCCACACCCAGACACACTAGTCCAGATGTGGCCACACCAGTGCTGAGACAAGGGCGATGATAACTCCCTTCTCTGGGTGCCCATGCTCCAACCAAGGCAGCCCTCTATGCAGCTGGCTTTCTTCATGGTGAGCAGGTACCACTGGCTCCTATGGCATGCCTCTTAGTGCCCACGCCCTTCTTCTCAGGGTCACTCTGGAGCTGTTCAGGTCCCAGCCTGCCCTCATGTTTGGGCTTATTCTACCCCCAAAAAAGCACGTGCAACTTCTCCTTGTAAAACTTCCTGAGGATCTGTTGCCAGATCCCAGAGCTTCTCAAGGTGCCTCTGGAGTGAAGCTCTGTTGGCACAGCTGTTCATGTGTACGTACAGATGGCCCACCAGCTTAGTGGTGCCTCTGACAAGAAAACAGCATGAGGAACTGCAGGACACTACAGCTAATAGAAGGAGGTACTGGTTTAATGGAATTGCTGACCAAGACAGGAATTCCCATGACGACAAGCTCAGAATCACCAAACGAGGGTACATAGGAAGCCAAAGCAGGGCCAGGGCGGAAAGGGAATACAGAGATGTGCTGTTTACATGGGAGGGTACTGGGATGGTGAAGGGGAAGAAATTGTGAGTGGGAAAAGAGGGAAAAAGGAAAGAAAAGTTGAAGCAAAGGAAATAATGAGGGTCTTGGAGGGGTACCTGCCAAGCAGCCCTGCATCTGGGCAACAATGCCTGGAGTGGGACAAGAAAGCCACAGATCATCTGACCAAGCCTCTTTCTCTCTGACTTCAACAGTCACTGGGAACCCGAGTGCTTTCCCTCCAATCTTAAAGGAAAGATCTGTTGTGGATGGAAGCACAGAATCATTCATGCTGGAAGGGACCTCAAGAGATCTCTAGGCCAACCTCCTGCTCTCAGCAGGGTCAGCGATGGGCTCAGAGCAGGTTGCTCAGGAGCTTATTCAGTTGGGGCTTGAAAAGCTCCAAGGATGGAGATGACACAAGCTCTCTGGGAAATCTGCTTCAGTGCTTGAGTGTCTTGATGGGGAGAAGGATATTCCTCCCTTGTTTCAGCTGATGCCCAGTGGCCCTCATCCTCCCATCATGCACAACAGTGAAGAGCCTGGCTCCATTTTCTTGCTGATACCCAAGAAGATGTGGGAAGGCTGTTATTAGGTCTCCCCAAAGCTTTCTCTTCTCTTCTCCTGGCTTTGCACCTTTGTAGGACACAGGCATCCTGGGCTGCGTTAGGAAGAGCACTGCCAAAGGGTTGGTGGAGGTGATCCTTCCTCTCTGCTCAGCACTGCTAAAATGTGTCTTGCTGACTTCCCTCAGGGTTTTCTACCCTACCACCTCACTCACAATTCAGCCAAAGCTGCCCTCCACATCTTCCACCAGTCCTGCCTTGTCTTCTTGTGAAAAACAAGTCCAGGAGAGCATCCCCCCATGTCACATCAGGGATCACCTTCCACCTTCCCTCTAAACAAGGCCTTCTAGCAGAGGTCCATGGTCTTCAAAATCCCCAGTGATTACTAGGGCCTAAAATGTGTCCCTTCCTCCAGCTGCCTAGAGGACACCTCATCCTCTTCCCATCCTTCCTCAGGCAGTTCAGGGATCCTGACCAGAAGACCACTGTACATCAAGCAGTTAGTCATCCATGTAATGGTAAATCTGAGGACACCCAGGCCTGTGCTGTGCTCCTCGTACAGCTTGGCCTTCAGGCCGTGTTGTGCTGAGCATATTGCTGGGTTGCAGGATAAACTTGACTGTAATGAGAAGTCTGCAGGAAGCTCCCACCTGGTACTGGTGATTAGGCCACCTGCTTGTCCTTCTTTTTATCTGAAACTGCAACAAGGAATTCACATGTGAACCCCCTCTTTTGGGGCTTTCTACTGAAAGGATGACTTGATTTTTTTTTTTTCTAAGAAAACACTGAAAGTGATGACAGAAGCAAAATGGGATAACCCTTCTACAGACGGGATCTGCAAGACTTGCTGCACCAGCTGACTGGACAGAAGTAACCTCACCGTGATCGTCCAAGCCACGTGCCTGCTGCTGGCCTTTCAGCTTCTCCAGTAGGCACAACCAAATCATGTGCGTACTGCTGTCCCATTGGGTACTCAGGTGGAAAGGACAGGACAACCCCTATCCAAGCCCTCTTCCTGCATGGGCCTACCAGGTACTTAGGGATTCCCACAATCAACTTGCCAACCCCGTGCCTTCTGCTGCTCTGTCAGAGACACTGGCAGATGTGAGCCTAAAAGCACGTACCCCAGCCATGAGTCAAGGGCTGACAGTCCCTTTCCCAGCCATGTTCCTGCTACTTACCTATCAACTCCAGAGACAGAAGTGACCTCACAGCCACCTTCAAGGCCTTGTGCCTCCTGCTGGCCCAGGAGATCCTGAGGCACAGCTGACCTCACCATAGCATTCCCACCCATCTCCTCCTTGTGGCCTATGAGCTGATCAGATACAGGTCACCTCACATTCCTCTTCCAGTGCCATGCGACTGTTCTGGGACCTCACGATCCCCCTTGTAAAGGACCGATAGAAAAATGTGGTTTTTGTCTCGACATTGCCGCCGTAGCGCCATCCAGCGTCGTGCTTCGAAAAGACCACCTTCTCCACAGCTTTAAGAAAAACAACCTCGTGCGCCTGCGCACAGACTAAAGGCGCGAAAAGAGCCGAGGCGGGGACAAAAAAGGCGCGAAAAGAGCAGAGGCGGGGACGGCACATCCGTGGCGAGCCGCACGTACGCATTTGTGATCCGCGCATGCGTGAGCCCCTATATAAGGAGCACACGTGCCCCTCGGGCGGGGCGGCAGCGGCGGCGCGTGAGAGACCACTCCTTCTGTTCCTGCACCCTCAAGCCTCCCCGCCCGCTTCGGTCCCCGACGACGCCCGAGGCCACCGGAGACCCAGCAGAAGATCGTCAGGACTCGAGGTGGTGGCGATAAACTCCTCCTTTTCCTTCTCTTTCTTTCTCTTTCTCTCTCCCCCATTCTTTTCCCCTCCTCCCTTGCCCTCCCTCCTCCCTCCGTTCTCTTCTCCCCTCAAATAAAAGTCAAAGGTTGTATGACATTTGACCAATTCCAGCGTCTTAATCTCGTCCTTGGGATCGTATCGAAACCTTCCCCGACATTGGATCGGGACATTTAATTGGCGTCACGGACAGGATCCCTTGAGATGAGAGTGTCATACAACCTTATGGTGTGCTGAGCGATTGTGTGTGAGTGAGATGTACAAATAAGTACGAAGCGAGTGCGGAGTTCCGATCCGCAGTTCTGCTCTCCCGCGAGGGAAGCAGCCGGAGACGAACGAAGCGTAAGGAAGGAGTGGGTGTTGAGACCTTTGCACTGAAGCGCGCGCACTACTTTGTGATTTGAGCTCCTGAGGGAGGATAGGGGAAACTTGAATTTTATGTTGTGACTCCCTCAGGATGATATCCCCTTTGTAGGCTCTCCTCTGTCTCATACTAGTTTATGGTCTGGCCTCCTGGGGGAGTATAGGGGAAGCTTGTTACGGTGTGATCCCCTCAGGACGATATCCCCTTTGTAGGCTTGTCTTTGTCTCGTAATAGTGTGCGGATTGGCCTCCTGGGAGCGTATAGGGGAAACTTGGTCTTTTTCAGGTTTGACCCTCCCGGGACGAATTCCCCTTTGTAGGACATGGCCACCCAAAAGGCAGGCGATTTTTGTGAAGAGACAGAGAGATTATATGAGTTTTTAGAAACGTACCGCTCTCGCCCCTCACCCCCAGGACAAGATTGGGCTCGGGACCACTGGTTCCAACTGCAAAGTGTTATGGACCGAATAGCGGTCTTACATAGAGAAGCTAGAGTAAAGAAAGGGAAAGGGAAAGCCATCGTATGTGCTGTGTTAGGAGCGTGTCTGGCAGCGGCGGTGGAGGATAAGAAACGAGCGCCCTGTCCATCCGAGGCTCTGGCCGCTTCGTTGCAAGCAGCAATAACACCGCTGCGAGAGCAACTACTAGAGACCAAACGGGCGCTAGAGGAGGAGAAGCGCCAGAATATGATTTTGAAGGAGGAGCTGAGGGTTCAGCTCCTGAGGGAGGCAGACACCCCCGCTGAGGCTGAGGTAATGCTGGAAGAGAAAGGGGTACGCCAAATTTACCCCCAGAAAGATCTAAAGCGATTAAGGGAGACTGTGGATAACCGCCCCCATATGTGCCCGCTGGTAAAGACGGAATACATATACGAGGACGATAGTGACAGCTGTCCCCAAGTTGTAGCGAAAGAAATCCCTTTTACCACCACCGAATTGGCTAAGCTCCGAAAGGACTTTGCTAGAACAGCAAGGGAGTCCGAAACCGAATACGTGTGGAGGGTATCCCTGTCGGGGGGGACGGGATCATGCTATCGGAAAAGGAAGCAGAGGGGTATTGGGGCCCTGGCGTCTTTCTCACAACGGGCGATCGCCGAGCCCCATGGTCTCTGACCCAGAGGGCTGCATATTGGGCGGGGGGGCTGAACCCATTGGAGAGGGGGGATCCCCTAGCTATTACTGGCTCGGTCGAGCAACTACTAGAAAACGTACAAAAGGCGGCTTGCCTACAAATGATGTACGACTGGGAGCTGAAGACAAATCTAAGCTCTCCAATGTTGCTACCTGTAGACCCCGAGCGGCTGACGCCGCTAATAAGAGGACTCCCTGACTCGCTAAAACCTATCGGGATCCAGTTACAGGGGAGAATTCAAAACGTGCCCCGCGAGGAGCGAATCGCAGCTGCCCTGGAGGGAACGGTAACCCCCGAACAGCGGCAGTGGGGGAGAAAGGTGTGGACCTGGGGGGAGATAGCCCAGGAACTGATAAACTATGGGAGGAAATATGGGCCAGTAGGCAGGACTTACCAACAGGTAGAAACCAGGGCCGAGCGGGCAGCGAGGCCGGCAAGTAAATCGCTGGCTTTTTCAGGGAGAAGCCCTGACCTAACAAAAAGGGAGAAACCCCCATTCCGACAAGAATTGTGGCAGAAGGGACTGCAAAAGGGTGTGCCCCGAGACCTAATGGATGGGCTCCCCACCAAAAAGTTAAAGCTCCTGGTGCGGAGGTGGTCCAGGCAAGGACCCCCTCCCAAACTGAACCCGCCTTCTGTGCCAGCGTTGGACAGGGAGGAAGGGTTTAAGAAGGACAAAAAGAGCGGCGGGAAACTAAAACCTCCGCCCTCTCAGGGTGAGGAGGGAGGCGGAGGGTGGATGTTCATCAGACAACTCACCTGCAATAATAAAGGAGACCTACTAAACCCCACCAACCGGGATGGGCTGAGCAGGTGGGGGAGGCAGTGGCCAATGTCAGTAACCACTGGGGTACAAACAGGTGTCCGAAAATTGCAGCATTTTTGTCCACAAGCCCCAACCATGGTACCCGTCTCTCAAAACTCTAATTCCCCCAGTGCATCGTCTTACTCCCGTGGCCAGCCGGTCCTGGTTGAGCTTCCCACCATGGGGGCTGTGCCTCTGGTATTAGATACCCCCCTAAACAAACATACATGGAGAGCAAAAGATACCGGTGGGAGAACCCACAAAATCCACACCAAATGGATTATTCCCTCCTTCTAACCCAAGGAGCGAGTTTTGTTCCTGTTTCTGTTTTTAAGGGCGGCGATGTGATCACGATGCACCTGCTACTTTGGATCATTTTAACTCAGGGACACTTCCATGAAAGTGATGAACGACCACTCCCTCTACCTTCCCCTCCTCCATACAACCCCTTCGAGAACAATGAGTTCGTGCTATTAGCAAAAGCCGTGAGTCAAACTTTCAATCTGAGCCACTGTTGGGTTTGCGGCGGACCCCTAGGGCTATCAAGTTGGCCGTGGACATCCGCACCTCTCACCCCAGACCAAATTGTAAGCAAATATAGCGAAGCCGCAGACGATCCATGGGATGACAGTGGCACCTGGCCAATTCAGTTTCCAACGAAGGGGCAATATTGTCTGAATCGCACCCAGAAAGGAGGGGTCGAAGTGGGAGAAAGCAAATGTCAATGGACTCTCACACGTAAGTCCCTCGACAAGGAAAAGGACCTGTGGCTGTGGCTTAATGAAACAGGGCGTAACCAGGGGTTTAAGGGATATTGGTCAAGCAAAAATGAAACCTTGATTCCCCGACATTACAAACAAACTTGTAAATGGAGGGGTACTTATGGGGCTTAGTATTGTACTGGCCGAATAAGGGATGGGGCAACCACCTTTTTCAGCCCTCTGGGTGACAAAGACACAACTTATTTTCAGTTTCCACCGGGGAAAGATGGGCCATTTGCTCAGGGAAATAAAGCCAAAAAGGGGCATTATTGGATTTGTGGGAACATGGCATATAAGTTCTTACCCACGGGGTGGTCGGGAGTTTGTTATATAGGGATTATAAGGCCCCTCTCTTTTCTCCTGCCAGAAACTGGTGGACCCCAACTAGGCATAAAAGTGTATGATAACCTCGGGGATAGAAGGATTGCCCGTAAGACACGATCTACCAAGATAAATTTAGGTGGGACACAAAAATGGGGAAATGACGAATGGCCCCCTGAGCGAATAATTGAACACTATGGGCCAGCAACCTGGAATCCTAACGAGCCCATTGCAGGGGCAAGAGAACCGATTTATAACCTAAATCAAATAATTAGACTACAAGCAGCCCTAGAAATTATCACCAACAAAACTGCTGACGCCATAGACCTATTAACTCGACAATCGCAACAAATGCGCACGGCAATCCTTCAACACCGTATGGTTTTAGATTATTTATTGGCTGAGGAGGGAGGGGTGTGTGGAAAATTAAATATCTCTAACTGCTGCTTAGAAATTGATGATGTGGGAGAAGTAGTTCTCCAGTTGACCCAAGATATCAGGAAAATAGCCCATGTCCCTGTTCAAACCTGGAGTGGTTGGAACAGCGATTTGTGGTCCTGGTTACCAGGGGCACCCTGGGTGAAACAATTAATATTGTATCTATTATGTGCAACTGCCACCTTACTGTTCCTACCCTGCATAATTCCCTGTTTTATTCAATTAATTCGACATGTTGTGTCAAATATGCAATTTGTTCCCAGCCCTCCACCTGATGGTGCAACAAAAATCCGTACCATCTCTCAGCCACAACCTACCTCTGTACCAGTCATTTAAACCCATTCCCAATTCCTCCTGAAGGAAGAAATTGCATATTGCCAGTTACTGTTAACCCCATTCCTAATGTTTGTCCTCCAAAGTTGAAGAATTGTTAAAGTTGTTCGAGAACGAGTTTGCATTGAGCAGTACCCCAGTTCTTCTGTGTTAAGATGTTCCTTCACCTAAAACAATGTTGTTCCCTTCCTCCTTCCCACAATTTTCCTCCACCCTTATCCCCAACTCCCTCAACTCCCGTTTTCTTCCTTTCCCCCTTCTTTCCTCTCTCTTTCTTTCTCTTCCTCCTACGCCACCAAGCTGCAATGTCGAGCCACGGGGTGGTGTAAAGGACCGATAGAAAAATGTGGGTTTTGTCTCGACATTGCCGCCGTAGCGCCATCCAGCGTCGCGCTTCGAAAAGACCACCTTCTCCACAGCTTTAAGAAAAACAACCTCGTGCGCCTGCGCACAGACTAAAGGCGCGAAAAGAGACGAGGCGGGGACAAAAAAGGCGCGAAAAGAGCAGAGGCGGGGACGGCACATCCGTGGCGAGCCGCACGTACGCATTTGTGATCCGCGCATGCGTGAGCCCCTATATAAGGAGCACACGTGCCCCTCGGGCGGGGCAGCAGCGGCGGTGCGTGAGAGACCACTCCTTCTGTTCCTGCACCCTCAAGCCTCCCCGCCCACTTCGGTCCCCGACGACGCCCGAGGCCACCGGAGACCCAGCAGAAGATCGTCAGGACTCGAGGTGGTGGCGATAAACTCCTCCTTCTCTTTCTTTCTCTTTCTCTCTCCCCTATTCTTTTCCCCTCCTCCCTTGCCCTCCCTCCTCCCTCCGTTCTCTTCTCCCCTCAAATAAAAGTCAAAGGTTGTATGACATTTGACCGATTCCAGCGTCTTAATCTCGTCCTTGGGATCGTACCGAAACCTCCCCCGACATTGGATCGGGACACCCCTCCTGCTCCAAGGGGGTGAACAGCTTAAGTTAGGGTTAGGAGGGGTTGAAGGTGAGGGGATTAGAGCACGGGAAATAACGGCTTTGGAGCTTAGGTGTTGAGGTTAGGGTTTAGGGACTACAGCTCACCTTTCATGGTTAGGGATTAGGCAAAGGTTTATGGGGTAGGTTTGGTGTTCTGCTGAGCGTGTCTGGTTGGTGTTTAGGGTAGGGGCTACCTTTGTGGATGAGGGTTTTGTTTGGGCCTGGGGTGAGGGCTAGGGTTAAGGCCAACATTTTAATGCTAGAGGTATGGGCAAGGGATTGGGGTGGTCAATAGGGTAAGAGTAGGGGTAAGGGGTTCTGTGTTTGGACTTTGGTTTAGAGGTAAACTTTGAGATGAGGGATTAGAGCAGTGGATTCCTTGCAGGGTGAGGGGTAGCATTTAGGGGCAGGGTTAGGACTTAAGGTTGCTGGTTAGAAATAGGGTAAAGGCCTAACATGAATGTTTTCACAGTCAGTGTTGCAGAGGCATCAACATTACCTGAACTCATCTTACCTCTTGAAAATCTTTCACTTCTTTTGGCCAAGCCCCTCTTCCCTCCCCCAAATCTACCATCTTCCAGTCCCAGCTACCCCTGACCTTCCCAAGTCTTTCATCTTGTTGGGGACAGTAATGTAAGGGCTTTCAAGACCTCCAAGTGTCTGTGTGCCTACTGCTGGCCAGTCAGAAGTGCCCTCAGAGCCAGCAGCCAAGGGGACACAGTGTGCTGCTGTGCTGGAGAGGTCCCTGCTCAGCCACCCCAGCAGTGCTGGTGGCAGGTGATGCCCTCCCCCACCCCTGAGGTACTCTGCCTGCATCCCAGCTCATGCTCCAGAAGGGCTCCCATATCTCCTGGGATGCATTTCCCACACGGCTGCTTCAGCTACCCCAGGGCATCCTGGAGGCAGTGACCACCTCTGTGTGGATAACTGAAGCAAGGGCTGAACATAGATTTTAGGACAATTGTGAAACCTCTGCAGAAAAGAAATCTTTGGAAGAGCTGAAAAAGTCTCCATTTCCAGCATTGCTAGGTTTTTAAATTAATTTTCATTATTTTTTTCAATTTTTTTTTTTTTTTTTAAACAGCACCAAGGGTATTTACTAGCAAACTGATGATGCTCTCTTTCACTACGTGAATAGTCTTCTGCAGCCCCTTATCAAAATAAATGTTCTTATCGATGGTTCAGACATTGCTCAGAAGAACTATATTTATATTGGGTTATCTTGTCTCTCTAATTCTGCCCCTCTGTCGTTTCTCCTTCCTCTGCCTATTCTGTCTTCAATGAGCTCTTCAACGGAACGATTCCTTGCACCATAGAATAACTCATGTTGGAAGAGACCTGAGCATTGTCTTATCCAGCTCTTCTGCTGGACACAGGGTGACCTAGATGAAGCATTTCAAAGGCTCTCCTTCCGCTTGCCCTCATCTACAAAGGAGCTGAAGGCGCGCTCCATACCACCATACAGGGAGATAATAAAGATAATTCAGCAGTGTTGGCCCAAGTGCTGGTCACAGAGGAATGCCAAAAGTGACGGGCTGCCAGGAGGACTCCGTACCACTGATGACATCGGGGCCTAATCGTCCTGCATAACTCCCACTCACATCATCACCTACTTCTTCAGTCCAGGTACGACCGGTCTGGCTATAAAGAGATCATGGCAGACCATGTCTAAGGCCTTGTTAAAGTCCAGGTATGCAACATCACCTAATTTCCACGCCCATATAGGTTCAGCAATCTTTTTCTTTGCCTTCAAGTACCTGGAGATGGCTGCAGGAGGACTTGCCCCATCACCTTCCCAGGGACTGAGGTGAAGCTGACCAGCCTGTGATTCTCCCAGACCTCCTTGAAGATGGGTTTGATATTTGCCTTTTCTGAGGACCTTGAAACCTCCCTGATTGCTCTAGCCTTTCCAAGATGTTTGAGAGAGGTGTCATGATAATGCCGGCCAGCTCCACCAGCACCTCTCTGCCCCTTCCCACACCCAAAGCCCTCTCTGTATCCACTTCCAGAGGAATGCCCAGGTCCTTCCTGCAGGCCCACAACTCCAAGGTGCAGCTGACAGCTTTTCTGAGCATTTTCCTTAGTGTCCCCCTCCCCCCAAACCTTTCTGGTCCACAGGCTGGAGATGAACGTATTGAGCAGGGGCCTGAGGATGGTGTAGAAAAAGGGGTTTGTCAAATGATCTCAGGAGGGCTCTTCTGGGCATCACACAGACAATGACGAGGGTGTCATAGGAAACAGTGGCACTGGTGAGGTGAGAGGAGCAGGTGGAGAAGACCTTCTGTCTGCCCATGCTGGGCGGGAGAGCTGCTCCAGGTTGGCAGCTCTGACGCCCACACAGGATGCCCGTGTGAACAGGAAGGGGAGGACTGGCTCTAAAAAGCAGGTTATGAAAGCACACAGCATGAATGTCACGGTGGCACTGCAGGAGAGCTCCAGCGAAATCACGGAAGAGGTGGTCCGCTCCACTGGGACCACAGACCTGTATCTGGGACAAGAATGAAATGATTCCTGTAGATGGCATAAATACCCCGAGCCAAGGTGCAGCTGCCTACTCGAGACAGACCTTCCAGTTCAGGAGCCTTGCAGAGAGAAGCCAGTGGCACAGAGCCCAGCACTGATTGTAGGATGTGGCCACCAGCAGGAAGCACTCAGTACCTGCAAAAGGTGCCAAAAATAGTACTAACACTGCTGTGAGCAGAGGTGATACCTACATGGAAAAACATTTGTTTCTTTGTTAATTGCTTAAAGAAATTGTGAAGGCAGTTCAGAGAGGTGAAACAGGAAGGTGCCTCTGAGTGCATTCATGCTCTCTAGATGGGCTCTGTGCCTTCTGAAAGGTGAGAAATGCCGCCTTCCAAAGGGCAGTGTCGCTCGTGCTTGCAGAACCCCTTCTGACTGCAGGGTTGAGATGCTCCGCAGGTGTGCTTCTTTCATACTGTACATTTGAAGGCACAAGCCAGAAAGCCAAGGAAGAGTGATAGAGCAGACAGAGGCATTTGCAACGAGCCTTTCCAAGGCAGGTGAGAGAAACGTCATGGGGACAGTGGGGGCTGTTCCTGGAGTCACACTCAGAAGTGTCGGGGCTCTGTGAGGTGTCCATATTCGAGCTTGCCTCATGCACTCTGCATACTCACAGGGGTGTTCAGACACGAGTCCTTCCCTTGCACACGCAGAGGCAGTGCATTGCAGCAGTCACAGTGTCTTTCTGGCCTCCTGTTGCCACTCCCAGAGGGTGGCAGGCACCTCAGCCCTGCAGTGTGTTGCGCGGCTCTGCACTCATCTGAGATGCCCCACAGCATGAGGAACGGACACAGGGACCTCGGTTCAAGGAAGGACATCCCAGTGCTGCATTCAGGTGGTTTCCCAGGGAATGTTACTCCCAACGTGAAGCGACCTCAAGACACTGGCTGTCCCACAGGCCTTCGCAGCACCCCCAGGAACAGATGATTGTGTTTGTGCTCACTCGGGTTCATCTCACCACATGCATACGATGTGGATGCTTAGGCCTCCTCTTTACAATGCAAACATGGACTTCTGAACAAGTCATTTGGTGTCCCTCCATAGAGGGATACAGGACCTCTTGGAGGTGGGCTGAGAGGCTAGTGCAGGTCTGTGATGATTGTCCTGGGGCAGCTTCCCTGGGGTGTCCAGCGCACACGGGAATAGATCAGAGCCTGCTCTGCTGCTTCTTCATGGCTCTCCCAGGAGCCTGGTGGTGCGAGGACACTGCTGTTTGCCCCCACCCTGCACACTCACACATTTCAGCAATTCACTGGTGTTTTCTGTCCTGGGCATTTTCCTGGGCATGTTCTTGAGAGACACTTGGAAAGAAGACCGAAGCTTCAGGCACTGCCCTGAGGAGATCACCTTGTATGATGGAAATGCTGTTATGGAGGCCAGCTCTGTCACAGAGGTGCCCATTGCCTGTCCCTGCCTGCAGTCACAGGACGGCCACCCAGCAGGACTGCGAGCAAGCCTCAAGAGCACTCAGGCCTTACACCAACACAAGAGCTAAGAAGGACAGCGCTGAAGTGGAAAGTGAGCAGCTCTGGGAAGACTAAGCACTGGTGCTCCCTGGCAGTGCTGCTGTGCCAGGACTCCTTTTGCCTCCACCTCTGCACACAGGCACTGCCCCTGCAGCTCCAGAGAACTCTTGGAGGCAGGATCTCAGACTAACAAGTCACTGGAAGGTCCTTTATTTTCATAAAACACACAGAGAGCACAGCTCCTCATGTACACAGTCTGTGGGTCACACAGAATCTGGATAGATATACATCATGAGAAATAGCAAATATCATGACATTTCTTTGTGGACAAGATTACCAAATATAAAACAAAGCAAAAAAACCCCAAAACTCAAAACCAACACCGAAAAAAATTACAGAAGGCAGGCTGGGCCTGTAACGAATTACATTAAGTGATTTGCAGAAGAAGACAAACAGTTTCATGCTTTTGAAAATAATCCAGTCATCAGTTTCCACACTGCATCCTTGAGCTCCTGGTTCCTCATGCTGTAGATGAGGGGGTTCACTGCTGGAGGCATCACCGAGTACAGAACTGCCACCACTACATCCAGGAATGGGGAGGAGGTGGCAGGGGGCTTCAGGTAGGCAAATATCCCAGTGCTGAGAAACAGGGAGACCACGGCCAGGTGAGGGAGGCACGTGGAAAAGGCTTTGTGCCGTCCCTGCTCAGAGGGGATCCTCAGGACGGCCCTGAAGATCTGCACATAGGACACCACAAGGAAAACAAAACACCCAAAGACTAAACAGGCATTAACCACAAGAAGCCCCACTTCCCTGAGGTAGGCACCTGAGCAGGAGAGCTTGAGGATCTGGGGGATTTCACAGAAGAACTGGTCCAGGACATTGCCTTGGCAGAGGGGTAGCGAAAATGTATTGGCCGTGTGCAGGAGAGCATTGAGAAACCCAGTGCCCCAGGCAGCTGCTGCCATGTGGACACAAGCTCTGCTGCCCAGGAGGGTCCCGTAGTGCAGGGGTTTGCAGATGGCCATGTAGCGGTCATAGGCCATGACAGTGAGAAGACAATACTCTGCTGTAACACAGAAAAAGAAAAAAAAGACCTGTGCAGCACATCCCAAGTAGGAGATGGCCCTGGTGCCCCACAGGGCATTGACCATGGCTTTGGGGAGAGTGGTGGAGATGGAGGCCAGGTCGAGGAGGGAGAGGTTGAGGAGGAAGAAGTAGATGGGGTGTACATGGCATGGGCATGGGCAGATCGGCTGCTCTCAGACATCTCCAAGGTCCTGCAGGAGAGCTCTGCCCTCACAGCCCCGCAGGACTCCCTGCCCAGCATAATCAGGTGTCTTAAGGTGCTGTCTGCTAAGGGAAGCAGTGCCTCATTGCCCAAGCACTGAGTGCACTGTCTGGAGCCTGGAGAGGGCTTGGGCACCTTGTCCCATGGAAACACGTCCAGGGCAGCGCCCTCCAGGTCAGGGCCTGAAGAAACCTCCCAGTTTCAGGCACTCTCTAGAGGTACTCCCCGCTTGCAGGCAGTAAGGAGCAGGTCAGAGAAACCCTGCTGAGGCCAGCAAACGAGATGCTGGTGCTCTCTGGAGGTAGAGGAGTGGATGGAAGCAGTTGCCTTGGCTCCTACCAGACCTACTGATCTCTCAGGGTGACAGCTCAGGACTCTCAGGCTCCCTCGCCAAATGCAGCAGCACCTTTTCCCCTTTTCCTGAAACAGCAGGAAACTGGAAGCACGGCCTCAGGAAAGCTCTTTAGCTGTAAGGTATCCCCTGCCTTGCTCTTCCTCCGCAAGAGTGCCCTCTGAAATGCCCTGGGCAGCTCTGGCTGCACACCCTGCCTTCACCCCTTCCCCCTTGTCTAACATGAGCCCCTGGGCTGGGAGGCCTCCTGACAGACCCTGGAGCCTGGAGGCTGTGAACGCTTTCGGAGACCCTTCCCGCAACGGCAGCTGCATTGCCCTGCACCAAGAGACTTCCCGTGTCAAGGGCTGGAAAGGTTTCTTCCCTTTCTTCCCCATAGGGGATCCCCCATGACAAGAGTAGGCCAAAGTCTGCTGCTCTGAGGGCTCTGCACTCTTCTGTTCTCCTTCCCCCTGGGAGGTGACACCCCACTATTGCATGGTCACAACAGCCAAGGCTGACACTGGTTTTCACATCCATGGCCAGCTCTGCCTTCTGTGAGAGTAACAGATGCAGGTGAGTGTCACCATTTTTGGCCAATCTGGCAGCTGTGCTACAAAGTCCTGTGTCCCAAGCTGTGTCCCAAATCCCTCCAGAAACCTCCAGGTCTGTTTGCATGCTGTTGTGGTCTCCTTCCAGTGAATGCCAGGGTAATGAAAGTCCACAGGGGGACCTCAATGAGTTCTTTGTCTCCCACCACAATGTCACCCTTACCAGCCTCTCCTCTCACCCACACCCACAAGGGCTCACCCACTTTGTTCATCCCATAGAGGAGCTTCACACACCTAAACAGCTCCTTCACACTGGGGACACCTCCCTCCTCATCCTTCTGGCCTGTCTCTCCTGATGATCCTGTACCCACCCATCACAGCACCCCAATCATGTCAGCTGTCCCAACAGACCTCAGCTGTTATTCCCTCAAAGTGGGATGAAGAGATTGCATGCAGGGCTCCAGCTCCCCCTGCCTGTGCCCCAGGCTGAGGGCATGGGTGCATGTCT
Organism: Nipponia nippon; assembly: GCF_047370975.1. NCBI lineage: Eukaryota > Metazoa > Chordata > Aves > Pelecaniformes > Threskiornithidae > Nipponia > Nipponia nippon. Next base: position 61,617 of record NW_028262389.1, read on the forward strand.
GGGTTGCAGCCCCTCAGCTGTGGCACCTTTGGGCTGAGAGCAGACTTGCAAGAGGGAAACCTGCTACCAAGTGCCCAAGGCCTCAAGTGTGCAAAGGCTTTGCTTCACAGCAGAGACATGCTGGAGTAAATGTAAAGAAGAAATGAGGTGCCCACAAAAGCGGCAAACCCTGCTCTCTCCAAGGCCAAAGAGAAACAGAGGTGGGCTGTGCAGTCTGAGCAGGAGAGGGGATTGCTGTCTGTGGTGTCTCTGCAGCCTCTGTCGTGGTGGTGAATCTTATCTCAGGAAGAAAGAGATGATGTTGAGAGTGTCCTTGGGTGTGGACATCCTGTGATACAGGCAAAATGAAAATCACCAGCCTGATCCATGATTGTAAGAAGGAGGGAATGGTTAAACGTCGAGTAGAACCAGCAGGGTTTGAGACGGAATGCACACGAGTGGGGACCCTGGTGTGATGTGCTTGGTATTCATGCACTGCCCAGCACCTGCTGGAGAGAGAAGGGACAGACCTCACGTCAGTGCAGTGGTGGGATTCAGTCATGGGCCCAAAGGCACCAAATCTGTCTGAGATGCCCTGGGGGGTGCCTGTCACACAATGAGTCTGAATGGGGAGGGGGGTCCTGTATAGGCCCTGTGCTGTCCATGTCAGCTGCATGCAGTTGGGCTGGAGAGCCCTGGCATCTCATGTAGCTCTGCAGGCCTGTATTTGGATATTAAATTAAGATTCAGGTGTCCTGAATTAGGTTAGGCAATGGAGGGATGCACATGAGACCACTGCCAAAGGAGATGTAGATAATAGAACTGATGGAGAAGAGAAAGAGAGACTTAGCTCTCCTTGGGCCACATGACCGCATTTGGTCAGCTGAAGACCTCTATAGGCTGCCCTGGACATAAGCAACTGTTACGGGTTCAGTTGTCCTACATGTGGGCATCTGCTGTCAATTTACCTGGACAATGGAATTTCCCACCAGCCTCCAAGGTGATGCCCCCAGATGCTGCCCTGTCTCTATGGGCTGCTGCATTACAGCTGACAGTGACCAGCATGCATCTTGGTCACCTCTGCACCTCAAATGTCACCAGGTGTTTGTGTCTGAACAGCTCACTCCTGGCCTCCATCTCCAGTAATTAGCATGGGAGATGAGACAAGAAGCTCACATGCAGGTGCCTGTTTTGTGCACACCTGAACTATGCAAGAGGAATCCCAGCTCCTGGGGGTTGTGGTCTGCATGGGAGGGAGCTGAGACCCCTTCAGTAGTGTAAGAGAAACTACACTACTGGAAGTAAGTCTCTATCCCCAGCTGTGGGAGGGAACATCAGTGGTTGCTTCAGCCTGTTTCACAGCAGGTTTCCCTGGAGCCCCAGGGACACCTGGAGGGAGCCCAGGGGAGCAGAGAAAGTGCTGCCTTGGGCTGGGCCTCTGCTGCTGAGCTGGGCTGGGCTCCTGGGATGGAGGGAGCTCCTGGCAAGGAGCAGCTCCTCTGCAAAGCACAGCAGGGGGAGGGCACAGCCTGCAAGTGCAAGGGGACAGGAGAGACGTGCGAGAGATGTTACAGGCACTGTGTAGTGGGAGAATGCTGAGAGTTCACTGGTGGAGAAATCTACACAGTCCTTGACACAGTAAGTCTCTGGCTTCAGGGTGATACACAAGTGTCCTGGAGGGGCCTCCTAGAGCTGGCACATCTTGCTGCAGCTAGGATCTGGCAGGATGGCGCTCAGGGTTTCTTTATTGTGGAGAAGGACATGCTCCAGAGCAGGGCTTCCCTGCAGCACCATAAGGAACAGGGCATGAAAGCTCCCTTCTCCCGGGGATGTCTGCAAGGGTGGGAAGCTGGGTGTGCACTGAGGGGTGCCCAGGGCTGTCCTTCAGAGCAGGGTCCCTGCACCCCAGGGGCTGCGTGCTGGGGCAGGGGCTCTGTCGCCTGCCAGGGTCAGCACTCAGCCTGCCCAGGGAGCTCCCCACAATGCTACAGGGAGAAGCTGTGGGTGGAAGGTGTGATAGGTGGCAGGGCAGGGTCCTTCTGCAGTGGAGAGGGTGCTGCATGGGTCAGAGCTGCTCACAGCTCCCGATCAGCCCAGGGCATTTGCAGAGGGTCCTTTTGAAGAAGGACATCGAGGCAGTATTTACCTGAAAGCGAAGGAGTCTGTGCTTTGAGTTTTCCACTCTTTGTTGGCTGGGGGGCAGTGGCAGATGGGAATTTACTTCTTCGCTCTGGCAAAGGCACAAAGACCCCAGTTCTCATGAAGACTTCTCTGAGCTGCTCCTGAGCCCCTGCACACACAGAGATGTCCCTGGGCAGTGCCCTGCTGCCAGGAGGGGTCTGCAGGGCAGAGCTGAGCATGCAGTGGGCAGGCTGGGGTCTGTGAGCACCAAAAGGGAGGAGATGTGGGGACAGAGAAACATCTGCCGGCAGGGAGAGCTCCAGGCAGCAGAGCCATGGGCAGGGAGTGAGAGGGAGCTGCTGCCAGAAATGCTGTGGGAGGGGGGGGTAATACACCCGCGTGCCATGACCTGCACTGCAGATGCCTTCCCCGGAGCAAGCCCCCGACCTCTTCTGCCACCCAGCAGAGCCTTCACTGTGAAGGCCATGTGGTCCACAGCATGAGTTAGCTCCTTGACAGATGGACCCCTGACGAACCTCCTGAGTACCCATCTGTTTGTCCCTGTACTGCCTCCATGAACAGGAGGATTGGGGAATTTCTCCATTTTTCCTCTCCTCTTCATGTTGCCTTTGTTCCCAGCTAAGGTGGGGGCTCTGGGCAATGCTGGTTGCAGGGCTGAGTGAGCCAACTCTCCATTCAGGTCACAGGATCCTTCGGACATTCAATTATTTCCCGGGGGGGTCCTGCTGGGCTGCAGGCTGCCTTCCAGAAGGGCACAGCTCTCCCATGCCATCTCTGTGTTACCTGGCAGCCCCTCAGTACTAAGGCCATGGAAATGCTGCTGGAAGGCTGTATGCAAGCAGCTGTAATGAGCCCTCTGTGGCCCTGGCTGCGAGGGGAGAGCTGAGATATTCCTCAGGTAGGATGAGACAGTAGGAGCAGTTTGGAGACCTGCACTTGGGAGCTGGATTCACCTGCTCTCACCATTGTCCGCTTTCTTCTCAGGGGAACATCTAGGTATAATTGTCCTCCAGCTCACAGAAGTGGCAGCCTAGGGCAGCTGAGACCAGGCTGATGGACAGACTGGCTGTCCTCACTCTGCATGAAGGGATAGTCCTTTGGCTTCACAGAACCCACAAGGTTTCTCTTGGAGACAAGCAGAAATGCCAAGGATTTCTGCCTTAAAAATACCACTCACTGTGATGAGGCAAGTAGAAGGAGATAAACAAAACAAAATCCCCACAGCTCTTCTCTGCAGTTCAGTGAATTGGGAGTGACAATGCTGAAAAGCTCTTTAAGACCACGAGTGGATTAACATCACTCCCAGTTCCTATTTCTCTCTTGTTGTAGGGCAGAACTGACTCCTCCAGAGCCCAGAGCAGAGCCCCCTGCTTTGTGGGGCATCCTCAGCCAGCACCCACCAGTGTTCACAAAAGGGACCAGCCAAAGGTTTTCTGAAAGGGGAGAGGCAATTTGGGGGGTTTCCATAAGAACTGGAATAAGTTTTGCTGTCAGATGTCTACCCTAACTTGTCACTGCCTTTTCCTCCTTGGACAGGTCCCAGTGCCCAGAGGAAGCAAATGTCCAACAGCAGCTCCATCACTCAGTTCCTCCTCCTGGCATTCGCAGACACACAGGGGCTGCAGCTCTTGACCTTCTGCCTCTTCGTGGGCATCTACCCGGCTGCCCTCCTGGGCAACGGCCTCATCATCACCGCCATAGCCTGTGACCACCGCCTCCACACCCCCATGTACTTCTTCCTCCTCAACCTCTCCCTCCTGGACCTGGCCTCCATCTCCACCACTCTCCCCAAAGCCATGGCCAATGCCCTGTGGGACACCAGGGCCATCTCCTACTTGGGATGTGCTGCACAGGTCTTTTTCTTTCTCTTCTTGGTTGTAGGGGAGTATTGTCTTCTCACTGTCATGGCCTATGACCGCTACGTGGCCATCTGCAAACCCCTGCACTACGGGACCCTCCTGGGCAGCAGAGCTTGTGTCCACATGGCAGCAGCTGCCTGGGGCACTGGGTTTCTCAACTCTCTCTTGCACACTGCCAACACATTTTCCCTACCCCTCTGCCAAGGCAATGTCCTGGACCAGTTCTTCTGTGAGATCCCCCAGATCCTCAAGCTCTCCTGCTCAGATGCCTACCTCAGGGAAGTGGGGCTAATTGTGGTTAGTGCCTGTTTCGCATTTGGGTGTTTTGTTTTCCTTGTGTTGTCCTATGTGCAGATCTTCAGGGCCGTGCTGAGGATCCCCTCTGAGCAGGGACGGCACAAAGCCTTTTCCACGTGCCTCCCTCACCTGGCCGTGGTCTCCCTGTTTCTCAGCACTGGGATATTTGCCTACCTGAAGCCCCCTGCCACCTCCTCCCCATTCCTGGATGTAGTGGTGGCAGTTCTGTACTCGGTGATGCCTCCAGCAGTGAACCCCCTCATCTACAGCATGAGGAACCAGGAGCTCAAGGATGCAGTGTGGAAACTGATGACTGGATTATTTTCAAAAGCATGAAACTGTTTGTCTTCTTCTGCAAATCACTTAATGTAATTCGTTACAGGCCCAGCCTGCCTTCTGTAATTTTTTTCGGTGTTGGTTTTGAGTTTTGGGGTTTTTTTGCTTTGTTTTATATTTGGTAATCTTGTCCACAAAGAAATGTCATGATATTTGCTATTTCTCATGATGTATATCTATCCAGATTCTGTGTGACCCACAGACTGTGTACATGAGGAGCTGTGCTCTCTGTGTGTTTTATGAAAATAAAGGACCTTCCAGTGACTTGTTAGTCTGAGATCCTGCCTCCAAGAGTTCTCTGGAGCTGCAGGGGCAGTGCCTGTGTGCAGAGGTGGAGGCAAAAGGAGTCCTGGCACAGCAGCACTGCCAGGGAGCACCAGTGCTTAGTCTTCCCAGAGCTGCTCACTTTCCACTTCAGCGCTGTCCTTCTTAGCTCTTGTGTTGGTGTAAGGCCTGAGTGCTCTTGAGGCTTGCTCGCAGTCCTGCTGGGTGGCCGTCCTGTGACTGCAGGCAGGGACAGGCAATGGGCACCTCTGTGACAGAGCTGGCCTCCATAACAGCATTTCCATCATACAAGGTGATCTCCTCAGGGCAGTGCCTGAAGCTTCGGTCTTCTTTCCAAGTGTCTCTCAAGAACATGCCCAGGAAAATGCCCAGAAAACACCAGTGAATTGCTGAAATGTGTGAGTGTGCAGGGTGGGGGCAAACAGCAGTGTCCTCGCACCACCAGGCTCCTGGGAGAGCCATGAAGAAGCAGCAGAGCAGGCTCTGATCTATTCCCGTGTGCGCTGGACACCCCAGGGAAGCTGCCCCAGGACAATCATCACAGACCGGCCAATAAAAACCACCGCTTCCAGCACTGGCCTCTCAGCCCACCTCCAAGAGGTCCTGTATCCCTCTATGGAGGGACACCAAATGACTTGTTCAGAAGTCCATGTTTGCATTGTAAAGAGGAGGCCTAAGCATCCACATCGTATGCATGTGGTGAGATGAACCCGAGTGAGCACAAACACAATCATCTGTTCCTGGGGGTGCTGCGAAGGCCTGTGGGACAGCCAGTGTCTTGAGGTTGCTTCACGTTGGGAGTAACATTCCCTGGGAAACCACCTGAATGCAGCACTGGGATGTCCTTCCTTGAACCGAGGTCCCTGTGTCCGTTCCTCATGCTGTGGGGCATCTCAGATGAGTGCAGAGCCGCGCAACACACTGCAGGGCTGAGGTGCCTGCCACCCTCTGGGAGTGGCAACAGGAGGCCAGAAAGACACTGTGACTGCTGCAATGCACTGCCTCTGCGTGAGCAAGGGAAGGACTCGTGTCTGAACACCCCTGTGAGTATGCAGAGTGCATGAGGCAAGCTCGAATATGGACACCTCACAGAGCCCCGACACTTCTGAGTGTGACTCCAGGAACAGCCCCCACTGTCCCCATGACGTTTCTCTCACCTGCCTTGGAAAGGCTCGTTGCAAATGCCTCTGTCTGCTCTATCACTCTTCCTTGGCTTTCTGGCTTGTGCCTTCAAATGTACAGTATGAAAGAAGCACACCTGCGGAGCATCTCAACCCTGCAGTCAGAAGGGGTTCTGCAAGCACGAGCGACACTGCCCTTTGGAAGGCGGCATTTCTCACCTTTCAGAAGGCACAGAGCCCATCTAGAGAGCATGAATGCACTCAGAGGCACCTTCCTGTTTCACCTCTCTGAACTGCCTTCACAATTTCTTTAAGCAATTAACAAAGAAACAAATGTTTTTCCATGTAGGTATCACCTCTGCTCACAGCAGTGTTAGTACTATTTTTGGCACCTTTTGCAGGTACTGAGTGCTTCCTGCTGGTGGCCACATCCTACAATCAGTGCTGGGCTCTGTGCCACTGGCTTCTCTCTGCAAGGCTCCTGAACTGGAAGGTCTGTCTCGAGTAGGCAGCTGCACCTTGGCTCGGGGTATTTATGCCATCTACAGGAATCATTTCATTCTTGTCCCAGATACAGGTCTGTGGTCCCAGTGGAGCGGACCACCTCTTCCGTGATTTCGCTGGAGCTCTCCTGCAGTGCCACCGTGACATTCATGCTGTGTGCTTTCATAACCTGCTTTTTAGAGCCAGTCCTCCCCTTCCTGTTCACACGGGCATCCTGTGTGGGCATCAGAGCTGCCAACCTGGAGCAGCTCTCCCGCCCAGCATGGGCAGACAGAAGGTCTTCTCCACCTGCTCCTCTCACCTCACCAGTGCCACTGTTTCCTATGACACCCTCGTCATTGTCTGTGTGATGCCCAGAAGAGCCCTCCTGAGATCATTTGACAAACCCCTTTTTCTACACCATCCTCAGGCCCCTGCTCAATACGTTCATCTCCAGCCTGTGGACCAGAAAGGTTTGGGGGGAGGGGGACACTAAGGAAAATGCTCAGAAAAGCTGTCAGCTGCACCTTGGAGTTGTGGGCCTGCAGGAAGGACCTGGGCATTCCTCTGGAAGTGGATACAGAGAGGGCTTTGGGTGTGGGAAGGGGCAGAGAGGTGCTGGTGGAGCTGGCCGGCATTATCATGACACCTCTCTCAAACATCTTGGAAAGGCTAGAGCAATCAGGGAGGTTTCAAGGTCCTCAGAAAAGGCAAATATCAAACCCATCTTCAAGGAGGTCTGGGAGAATCACAGGCTGGTCAGCTTCACCTCAGTCCCTGGGAAGGTGATGGGGCAAGTCCTCCTGCAGCCATCTCCAGGTATTGAAGGCAAAGAAAAAGATTGCTGAACCTATATGGGCGTGGAAATTAGGTGATGTTGCATACCTGGACTTTAACAAGGCCTTAGACATGGTCTGCCATGATCTCTTTATAGCCAGACCGGTCGTACCTGGACTGAAGAAGTAGGTGATGATGTGAGTGGGAGTTATGCAGGACGATTAGGCCCCGATGTCATCAGTGGTACGGAGTCCTCCTGGCAGCCCGTCACTTTTGGCATTCCTCTGTGACCAGCACTTGGGCCAACACTGCTGAATTATCTTTATTACCTCCCTGTGTGGTGGGATGGAGCGCGCCTTCAGCTCCTTTGTAGATGAGGGCAAGCGGAAGGAGAGCCTTTGAAATGCTTCATCTAGGTCACCCTGTGTCCAGCAGAAGAGCTGGATAAGACAATGCTCAGGTCTCTTCCAACATGAGTTATTCTATGGTGCAAGGAATCGTTCCGTTGAAGAGCTCATTGAAGACAGAATAGGCAGAGGAAGGAGAAACGACAGAGGGGCAGAATTAGAGAGACAAGATAACCCAATATAAATATAGTTCTTCTGAGCAATGTCTGAACCATCGATAAGAACATTTATTTTGATAAGGGGCTGCAGAAGACTATTCACGTAGTGAAAGAGAGCATCATCAGTTTGCTAGTAAATACCCTTGGTGCTGTTTAAAAAAAAAAAAAATTGAAAAAAATAATGAAAATTAATTTAAAAACCTAGCAATGCTGGAAATGGAGACTTTTTCAGCTCTTCCAAAGATTTCTTTTCTGCAGAGGTTTCACAATTGTCCTAAAATCTATGTTCAGCCCTTGCTTCAGTTATCCACACAGAGGTGGTCACTGCCTCCAGGATGCCCTGGGGTAGCTGAAGCAGCCGTGTGGGAAATGCATCCCAGGAGATATGGGAGCCCTTCTGGAGCATGAGCTGGGATGCAGGCAGAGTACCTCAGGGGTGGGGGAGGGCATCACCTGCCACCAGCACTGCTGGGGTGGCTGAGCAGGGACCTCTCCAGCACAGCAGCACACTGTGTCCCCTTGGCTGCTGGCTCTGAGGGCACTTCTGACTGGCCAGCAGTAGGCACACAGACACTTGGAGGTCTTGAAAGCCCTTACATTACTGTCCCCAACAAGATGAAAGACTTGGGAAGGTCAGGGGTAGCTGGGACTGGAAGATGGTAGATTTGGGGGAGGGAAGAGGGGCTTGGCCAAAAGAAGTGAAAGATTTTCAAGAGGTAAGATGAGTTCAGGTAATGTTGATGCCTCTGCAACACTGACTGTGAAAACATTCATGTTAGGCCTTTACCCTATTTCTAACCAGCAACCTTAAGTCCTAACCCTGCCCCTAAATGCTACCCCTCACCCTGCAAGGAATCCACTGCTCTAATCCCTCATCTCAAAGTTTACCTCTAAACCAAAGACCAAACACAGAACCCCTTACCCGTACTCTTACCCTATTGATCACATAATCCCTTGCCCATATCTCTAGCATTAAAATGTTGGCCTTAATCCTAGCCCTCACCCCAGGCCCAAACAAAACCCTCATCCACAAAGGTAGCCCCTACCCTAAACACCAACCAGACATGCTCAGCAGAACACCAAACCTACCCCATAAACCTTTGCCTAATCCCTAACCATGCAAGGTGAGCTGTAGTCCCTAAACCCTAACCTCAACACCTAAGCTCCAAAGCCGTTATTTCCCGTGCTCTAATCCCCTCACCTTCAACCCTTTCCTAACCCTAACTTAAGCAGTTTGGCCCCTTGGGGCAGGAGGCGGATCGTGAGGTCCCAGAACAGTCGCATGGCACTGGACGAGGAATGTGAGGTGACCTGTATCTGATCACCTCATAGGCCACAAGGAGGAGATGGGTGGGAATGCTATGGCGAGGTCAGCTGTGCCTCAGGATCTCCTGGGCCAGCAGGAGGCACAAGGCCTTGAAGGTGGCTGTGAGGTCACTTCTGTCTCTGGAGTTGATAGGCCAAGTAGCAGGAACATGGCTGGGAACGGGACTGTGAGGTCACCTCTTTCTGCAGTAGCTGATAGGTCAGCCCTGGACTCATGGCTGGGATACGTGCTTTTAGGCTCACATCTGCCAGTGTCTCTGACAGACCAGCAGAAGGCACGGGGTTGGCAAGTCGATTGTGGGAATCCCTAAGTACCTGGTAGGCCCATGCAGGAAGAGGGCTTGGATAGGGGCTGTCATGTCCTTTCCACCTGAGTACCCAATGGGACAGCAGTGTGCACATGATTTGGTTGTGTCTACTGCACAAGCTGAAAGGCCAGCAGCAGGCACGTGGCTTGGACGATCACGGTGAGGTTACTTCTGTCCAGTCAGCTGGTGCAGCAAGTCTTGCAGATCCCGTCTGTAGAAGGGTTATCCCATTTTGCTTCTGTCATCACTTTCAGTGTTTCCTTAGAAGAAAAAAATTCAAGTCATCCTTTCAGTAGAAAGCCCCAAAAGAGGGGGTTCACATGTGAATTCCTTGTTGCAGTTTTAGATAAAAGGAAGGACAAGCAGGTGGCCTAATCACCGGTACCAGGTGGGAGCTTCCTGCAGACTTCTCATTACAGTCAAGTTTATCCTGCAACCCAGCAATATGCTCAGCACAACACGGCCTGAAGGCCAAGCTGTACGCGGAGCACAGCACAGGCCTGGGTCTCCTCAGATTTACAATTACATGGATGACTAACTGCTTGATGTACAGTGGTCTTTTAGTCAGGATCCCTGAACTGCCCGAGGAAGGCTGGGAAAAAGATGAGGTGTCCTCTAGGCAGCTGGAGGAAGGGACACAATTTTAGGCCCTGGTAATCACTGGGGATTTTGAAGACCATGGACCTCTGCTAGAAGGCCTTGTTTAGAGGGAAGGTGGAAGGTGATCCCTGACGTGACATGGGGGAATGCTCTCCTGGACTTGTTTTTCACAAGAAGAAAAGGCAGGACTGGTGGAAGATGTGGAGGGTGCGAGTGAGTGGTAGGGTAGAAAACCCTGAGGGAAGTCAGCAAGACACATTGTAGCAGTGCTGAGCAGAGAGGAAGGATCACCTCCACCAACCCTTTGTCAGTGGTCTTCCTAACGCAGCCCAGGATGCCACTGTCTGCCTTTGCTGCAAAGGTGCAAAGCCAGGAGAAGAGAGCCTTCCCACATCTTCTTGGATATCAGCAAGAAAATGGAGCCAGGCTCTTCACTGCTGTGCATGATGGGAGGATGAGGGCCACTGGGCATCAGCTGAAACAAGGGAGGAAAATCCTTCTCCCCATCAAGACACTCAAGCACTGAAGCAGATTGCCCAGAGAGCTTGTGCCATCTCCATCCTTGGAGCTTTTCAAGCCCCAAATGAATAAGCTCCTGAGCAACCTGCTCTGAGCCCGTCGCTGACCCTGCTGAGAGCAGGAGGTTGGCCTAGAGATCTCTTGAGGTCCCTTCCAGCATGAATGATTCTGTGCTTCCATCCACAACAGATCTTTCCTTTAAGATGGGAGGGAAAGCACTCAGGTTCCCAGTGACCACTGAAGTCAGCCAGAAAGAGGCTTGGTCAGATGATCTGTGGCTTTCTTGTCCCACTCCAGGCATTGTTGCCCAGATGCAGGGCTGCTTGGCAGCTACCCCTCAAAGACCCTGATTATTTCCTTTGCTTCAACTTTCCTTTTTCCCTCTTTTCCCACTCACAATTTCTTCCCCTTCACCATCCCAGTACCCTCCCATACAAACAGCACATCTCTGTTTTCCCTTTCCTTCCTGGCCCTGCTTTGGCTTCCTGTGTACCCTCGTTTGGTGATTCTGAGCTTGTCATCATGGGAATTCCTGTCTTGGTCAGCAATTCCGTTAAACCAGTACCTCCTTCTATTAGCTGTAGTGTCCTGCAGTTCCTCATGCTGTTTTCTTGTCAGAGGCACCACTAAGCTGGTGGGCCATCTGTACATACACAGCAACAGCTGTGCCAACAGAGCTTCACTCCAGAGGCACCTTGAGAAGCTCTGGGATCTGGCAACAGATCCTCAGGAAGTTTTACAAGGAGAAGTTGCACGTGCTTTTTTGGGGGTAGAATAAGCCCAAACATGGGGGCAGGCTGGGACTTGAACAGCTCCGGAGTGACCCTGAGAAGAAGGGCGTGGGCACTAAGAGGCATGCCATAGGAGCCAGTGGTACCTGCTCACCATAAAGAAAGCCAGCTGCATAGAGGGCTGCCTTGGTTGGAGCATGGGCACCCAGAGAAGGGAGTTATCATCGCCCTTGTCTCAGCACTGGTGTGGCCACATCTGGACTAGTGTGTCTGGGTGTGGGGCTCCCCGGTCTGGAGGAATGGGGAGGAACTGGAGGGGTTCTAGAGGAGATGTGGCAGGATGGGGTTTGGGGCCTGTGTGGAGAGGCTGAGGGACCTGGGCTTCTTTCGCTTGGGGAAGTGGAGGCTCAGGGCACTATAGTAGTAGCCTGTAACTGCTTGAAGGGTGGCCTCAGAGATGATGGAGTTTTTGCTTGGTAGTGGGAAGAGAAGGAATCCTCCACAAAGAGCAGCTTGGAAGGTTCAGAGTGGATGTGAGAAAAAAGAAATCTCACTCCAAGTGAAGCCTTGTGGTACAAGAGGTGACCCAGAGGGAGTCTGGATCAGCCCATGGCTTTGTGTTTCAAGGGAAAGCCAGGAATAGGTGGAGAGGTATCAGCAAAGGTCTAGAAATGCTGGGGTGAGAGGTAGGTGGGAAAGCAAGAAGGATGTCAGCAGCCTGAAGGGAAAGAGGTGCAGGCATGGGACAGTGTAGGGCAGCCTGCAGTAGAGATGGCCAAGGGCTCTAGCAAGGCTGAAAGGCCTAACAGGACTGAGGTCTTTGTCCCCCTGGCTATAGCGGTTGCCTCGGCTACCAAGGCTGGTGAGATGGAACTTTATTTCGAGGGTCTCGGGATTTGTCTTCCCAGGGTCTGGGGGTCAGGGTTTGGCCTCTCTGCTTCATGAACGAAACCAAAGGGTTTGCTCAGTGTTACAGGCACCTGCACAGTGCCTTTGCCTACCTGCAATCATGGCCTCCAATTATCTGCTCTAACAAGTCCATGGGGAGGCTTTGGCAGTAATGGTCCTCAGTGGGACCCATTAATACTTCAGGGTAATTTGGGTTTTGCTTCTGACTTTGACTTTCTGAGCAGTTTGTTCAGTCTTCTCGCCGTATCTGAGGTTCATGGAATGAGCCCCAAATGCCCTAACCTAATGAGCTCTTTATCTTTCTGTAATTTTCTTCAAGTCTTCAAGACTTGTATCGCTAATTGGAGCTGTTTCGTAGTGTAGTTAAAGAGGAAGATTTCAAAGTGCACCTAAAAAAAATTATTTTCTATTTTAAAAGGAATGCTTTATTACCTTTTAGTTTAGAGAAGAGGTTGGAGCAGCATTCTCCAAGTGATAACGATCCAGAGTGTCTCCTCAGGAGGTCTGGACAGGTAGGAGAATCAGTTCCTTGAGGTCTGACACTGTATGGACAGCCTTGCTCCTTCCCTCCCAAAGCTCACCATTTCTGACATTGGCCCCCTGGGACTTGCATCGCTGTTCCTTACATCAGACTTCTGCCCTGAAGTCAGCAGCTGGATGTTACAGGTCCTCTGCACCATCTCCCACCTGCTCTCCTTCGAGAACTGGCTGCACACAGGCACAGAAGAATTTTTCCTAATTGCAAGCAAAGAAATGTAAAGCAGGATAATGTTTCATAAACAGTAAAACACACTCCTCCACCATATGCTAAGTACAAAGTGCCTTTAATGAGGCTGCCTTTCTACAAGGGATAATCTTATGAGAAATATTTTCTCTAGGTTAGATACAAAAAGATAGACATAAACACAGTTAACGTGTTGGCTGAGGAGACAATTAGACTGTTGAAAGAGAAGTAAGCTTTTACTCCCTGAAGCTCAAAGCAGCTGCAGAGGTGAGAGGTATCTGAATGAACAAAGAACAAGGGGAGGAGAAAAGGGGAGAAAAATGGGAAGGGCCTTTGCCCAGGCAGTCTGCATCTGCAAAGGTGACTTTAGTCATTGTATCCTGGACAGGTGCAAATAGATGAAAGATTAGAGAAATTAAGTATGTGATATAGCAGGCAGAAGAGTGGTAATGGAGTTACAGGGGAAGATTGGTATTTCTTTGGATTATCTCTTTTGAAAGGTCATGGGATTGGCAGAGGGCTCATGTAAGAAAAAACAAGCCAATGTTGCACCCATCTTTGCAAAAGGCCAAAAGTGCAACCCAGGGAACCCCAGCCTGCACCAGCTCACATCGGTGAGGAGTGTGCCAGCAGCTGGAGTCCTCTAGGGTGACATTTCTGGGCACCCCAAAGAGAGTAACTGTCAACACAGACTTCCCAAGGGTAAATCATGCCTCGCCAAACTGACAGCCTGCAGTTGAGCATGAGGAGATAAAAAGTGGATATCATTTGCCTCAGCTTCAGCAGAACCCTTGGCATGGTCTCCCTCAATATTCTTCTACCCAAGTTAGGCCATAACAGTCTGGATGGACAGACAAAGAGATGGGCAAAACACCAGTTGGATGCGGAGGCTGAGCGCGCAGTGGTGAAGGGGTCACACCCTACCTGGAGGCCAGTGGGACGTACTGGGGCATTGTGGGGCAGCACAGGGGACTCTCCTGAGCCCTGTGCAGTTTAACACTGGACCCATGACCCAGAGGAGGCAACTCTCACCACATTTGTCGATGACACTAAATTGGGAAGCCATTCCTGTGCCTTGGGATTCCATTCAGGGGAAACCTGTGTCGCCAATGACTGGAATGCACCTCCCTCAAAAGAGAGAAGCAGCAATATGTTTTATTGAGGTAAAATAATAATTTGGCAGAGTTCAGTGAATACAATGGAATTTAGCAAAGTTTAACAGGGGTTTGCCAAGGTTCAATAAGTTTGATGGGAAGGTGCACTCTATTCATTTCTACATGGAAGAATCATACAAAAGAAAAGTGAGTTGCAGGGAGAGCTCAAAGAAGGCTCACTTGGGCTGTCATATCTATGGGATAATGTAGTCAGATTACATGCCCTAGAGAAGGAATGCAGGAGACTCCTTGTACCCACAACTTTCTCTGTTCCTCGATAAATGAGTCTTGGAAAAGCCACCCATTGTTATCCATGTGTTAATCGCACGACTGATGTTCCAAGCTCATGTGCATCAATGCTCGCTGTCACTCTGCTCCTTTGTGGGTTTTCAGAGAGCAGACTGAAGCTAGAGGAGTTCACGGCCTGTCTACGGCTCAGGCCTTTCCCTCCTCCGGAGCCTGCACCAGACCACCGCCAGTCTGGTCAAGGGGTCAAGTGCATCCGTCGCACTCCACCCCGTGACTACACTCAATCCACTTTATCGACTCATAGAGTGGCAGTACAGTTACCTCCTGCCTCTATGTTATAAATACGTGGTGTGTTATAGATCAGCGCTAAGAGTCCAATTATCTGAATTTAAAGTGTTCTAATTAATGTTGGTTATATACAGGTTACAGACAGAATCAGTTGATCGTATATATTTTACCTGCTGGATTGGTGTAATTTGTTTCATTTGTTTCCATACTCTGATCTACAGAATGATTATAAGCTATAAACACAATAAGGTTAAACCCAACAAAACTACAATTGGATGCAGCATCCAATTCAAAATTCCCGTTGCTGTTGGGGACCGTTCAAAAAGAGTTTCCCACCAGTGATGTTTTCCATCTTTCTTCACTCTTTCCAGGACATGGTGTATCTGCTCTGCATCGTGATGGACCGTAATTAGGGGATTTTTGCCTGTTGCTCCAAATTTGTTTTAGCAATTGACTCAGGTCATCATGTTGCAAGAGTGTTCTCACCAATGTGAGTCATTCCAATGGGGGTAGGCAGTAAAACTTGATATGAGGTATAGTTAGATAGTCGCAATTGGTGGGTTGTGACAGGAGCTGAATAGTTAAAGTCACATCCTATGATTTTGGCAAAATTACAAACACAGATATTTGAGTGATTGCATATATCTACAGTGGTATTGTCTATAAATACAGAATCACAAAGGGTTCTCATACAAACACATCCGTTTCCGACGTATGCAAGTACAGTTCCAGGGGTTTCATCAGGAGGTATTGCAAAATGACAAAGATTTTGTTGAGTGTCAAGGCAAATGTCTTGGGCCTTAATGGTATTACTTTCACAAATAAATCCCTGTTGTTCCCATACAACACATGCATCAACATCGACAGATTGCCCTTGGTTCCCATTTTGGTGGGCCCATACTCTCTGTTCTAACGGACAGAGGAGGTTCAATTGTGATTTAATCCTAGCGCAATGATTGGGTATATGGTGTGGACCAAAGCACTGCGTATTACTAGAATAAAAGCTGTGGCTTTACTGTTGGTAGGTTTCTAGGTAAAATTGACTGGATGCCACCAGGATTGGAATTCCCTTTCAAACTGAGTCACATGATCCCAAATTACCTTTGGAATTTCAGTGGGCAAGGTGCCCTCTTCACCTTCTCTTGTAATTGCTGCTACAGTAGATTGCACCCACAACGGAGAAATGTGTATGGTGCAGAAGTGAGGGTCTCCACCCCGTTCGTTGGGCTTGCTGGCGTATCAGCCAAATTTGGTCCATGCTGACAATGATTGCTCCAGCGAGAAGGACAAGCAATCCTTCAGTGGTTAACCCGATCTCCAGGGGTTATGGACACACATGCTGGTGTCATGCCTGGTATCGTTTCTGGAAAGGGAAAACAGCACAAGTCTCGGCGGGGTTTTTCCGGACGGGTTACCCCTTAGTGGCTCAATTTGTTTAACTGCTCAGCCTAAAGACAAAAGTCCCTTTTCCCACTCAGAATATGTCTGTTCTGGCTCTTTAAATGCAGTTGACTTAAACATTAAAGGTCTTTGTGGCCTGCTTGGCCTGGTATGTGATAGATTGCAATAAGGACCATGTGCTGCAAAACCCCATTGTGCAGGGTCGTGGCGGTGTACTGGTCCCAGTGCCTGATCTGTCTTTAATTCCTCTGTTAGAGTTTTGACTGCCTCTTCATGTTCTGGGTTCCATTTCCACGGTTTTCCCTTTCGTAAAAGTGAGTACAGTGGGTGAGCAATGCTAGAAAATGCAGGTACAGGTTTCCTCCAGTACTCTAAAGTACCCACAGGCTGTTGTAATTCTTTCCTGGAATGGGGCATCAGCAATTGTTCTAGTTTACTTAAGGTGTCCGGTGGAATTGCACCCGTCACAAGCTGACTGGCAGAAGGCCGGTCCTGTCAGGAACTTCATGAAATAGAAGAAGGACAAAGGCCAAGCCTTGCATCTGGGATAGACGATCACCTTGCAGTGGCAGGGGAAGAGGATTGCCTGGCTGGAGAGCAGCTCTGTGGAAACAGCCCTGGTGGTGTTGGGGAACTGAAGGCAAAACATGATCTGGCAGTGATCTACATGAGCCAGTGTGACCTAGTAGCAAAGAAGGCCAGCAGTGTCCTGGAGTGTTTAAAGAGGAGCCTCGCCAAAAGAGCGAGGGAAGTGACTGTCTCCACCTGCTCGTCACTTGTCAGACGAGCTGTGCACTCCTGTGTCCCTTTCTGGGCCCCCAGTTCAAGTGTACTGGGACTGGCTGGGATGGAGTTGACTTCACTCGTAGCAGCCCCTATGGTGCTGTTTTGCATTTGCGCCTAAACCAGTGTTGATGACACACCAGTGTTTTGGCTATTGCTAAGCAGTGCTTGCACAGCATCAAGGCCTTCTCTCTTTCCCACTCTGCTCCCTGCAAGCGAGTAGGCTGGGGGTGGACAAGAGGTTGGCAGGGGGGGGACAACCGACACAGCTGACCCCAACTGACCAGAGGGATATTCCATACAATATGATGTCATGCTCAGAAATACAAGCTGGGGCAGAGGAAGAAGGAGGTGGAGGTTTCAGTCATTCAAAGTGATGGTTGCTGGGAGACTGGCTGAGCATCAGTCTGCTTGTGGGAGGTGGTAAGTGATTGCCTTTGCCTTGCCTGTTGGGTTTAGTTTATGTTTGTTCTCATCTTTTTTCTTTCACCCTTTACCCTATTTGTAGCTCAGCCCACAAGCTGCACACTGCCACCACGCAGCAGCATGGGTAGTCACCATACCAGCTGAGGAGTGCCCTGAGGAGAAGGGCCTGGGAACCATGCCGAAGCCATACGAGCCAGCAGGCTTCACATTTCGAAAGGCAAGTGGAGAAACTGGAGAGGGTCCAGAGAAGGTCTGCTGTGTTGGAGTGAGGGGCCTAAGCACAAGCTGTGAGGAGAGTCTGAGGGAACTGGGCCTCTCTAGCCTGCTGAAGGAGGCATGGGGCAACCTAGTAAGAGCCTAAACCTACCTGGAGAGATGATGGAGCCAAGCTCTCTTCTGCAGTGGCTGATGGTATGAGAGAGGCAACAGCCACAAACTGCCTCTTGGCAGCTTTAGGCTGAGCCTTAGGAAAGATAACATGGACTAGGAGGAGTGTTGCTGTGATCTCCACCTTTGGAGCTCTCCTTTGCTCCACAAAGTCACAGCCAGCCTGGAGACTGGACTAGACACCCCCAGCAGTCTTTTTCCCACCAGCCCTTCCAGGAGCCTGTGCCTATCCACACATCATACAAGAAGAGATAAAGCTGGAGGCGAGGGTCTCTACATCATGTGCTCCTAGGACAGGTCAGGGGGGAAGGGAGCTCAGGTGGTCTGTAGTCCAATGCCCAGCTCCAAGCAGGGCCAGCTCTGAGGTCAGCCCAGGTTGCTCAGTAAATGTCCGCATCCAGAGAGAGAGTTTACACATGAAGCTGGCATCTAGGCCACCATTACAGAAATGGAGACGAGATCTTTGGCCAGCTCCCTGAACAGCTCCCATCAGTATGCCATGCCTCCTGAGATTCCTGGGAACATCCACCTTCTTTTCCAGAGGAGTGGCTTCCTTAGGCAAGTGTCCTGGCATATCTCCAGAGCATGGGGTGCTTTAGGCTGGAAACAGAATTGAAAGCCTCTGACTTGGGTACTATCAACTTCATTGCTAAAGGAGAGGGAGATGCAGGGATCTCAGAGCTTCCAGGTTCCTGCTGAAGATTGAAAGCCTCCAAGAAAAGAGGTGAAGATAACACTTTGGAACTAGCATAGCCTTTAGATCATTTCATATAAGAAGACTCTGCTTCCCCATTTCAAACATTGGAACCCAGAAATCTCACCTGCTTTTCATTTCTCTTCTCCCAAAATCTGACCAAATGACAGGAGGAAAGGCAGCAGAAAGGCCCTTAGGCCTCTGTGAATCAGCTGGGGTCTGGCGCTTGGAGGGCTACGGTGCCATTCCATTGTACATCTCATAGAGAATCAAGCTGGGAAGTGAGTCTGCAAGTCTGAATCAGTAAGGTTCATGGCCAGGCAAGGCTCTGTCTATGGCTGTGTCTATGGCTGTGTCTGGAGACCCGTACACCTCCAGCATAGATCAAGCTGGGGCTGAAACTCAGGCCTGGATTCAACGGTGTCCTGGGTCCATGGACAAAGATGCAGGTGGAGGCTCCAGGTGAGGCTGGACATGGCCATGAAGGCCTATGGCTGCTCTCAGGGCCCTCACATGGGATCCCACCTGCCACTGCTCTCAACAGACCACATTATCACTCCCTGATGTATGGTGTTTGTGCTCTCTCCTTCCCCATTTCCCTGGGGATCCGGGAGACAACCATTTCTTGGTCACTACAGCCAAGGATGACACTGGTCTTCACATGCCTGACGAGCCCTTCCTCTTTTGGGAGTATCAGGTCCAGGAGAGCATCACAGTTGGTGGTTCAGTTAGAAGCTGACCAACACAAAAGTTGCCGCCTAATCTGTAACATGTCCCATAGAGAACCTCCATATATCTGAGCTGCCCTGACATCACACAAGGCATCCCCCACTTCTCATCTCCCCTGTCAGTCTCTCCTCAAGACACTGTATCTCCAGCAACCACAAAAGCCATGGGAGCTGTCCTTCCCCACCTCAGCTCTTATTCCACTGATGTCACAGCTCTGTGATGGCACACGAGGTTCCTGCTCTCTGTGCCCCAGGCTGTGGGCTTGGTGCCCATTTGGGCTGCAGCACCTCAGATGTGGCACCAGGGCCAAGGGCAGACTTGTCACATGGAAACCTGGTGCCCAGAGACGGGACCCCGTGTGTGGCAAGGCTTGGCTTCCCAGCAGAGGCACGCTGGAGTGGGTGGCAGGTGGTGCCATAATGATGGATAAGGTTCCCACACCGAGAGCAAAAGCTGCAGTCCCCAAGGGCAGAGAGAAAGAGGCCTGGGCTGTGCAGCCCTGGCAGGAGAGGGCTTTGCTGTCCCAGGTGACTCTGCAGCAGCGTGGGGCCTGTGCCAGAGGTGGAGCTGATCTGCAAGAAGGACAAGGTGCTGCTGAGAAAGTCGCTGGGGGAGGGCAGCCTGTGATCCAGCCACACTGTGGACATCATGCTGAGGGCTGACTGGACAGAAGGCAGCTCTGCTGAGAAGGATCTTGGCATCCCAGAGGAGAAGCAGCTGAGCAGGATCTGAATTGCACCCTCGCAGCAAAGGCCAACAGTCTCCTGGGCTGCATTAGGAAAAGCATTGCTGGCAGATGGAGGGAGGTGACCCTTGCCCTCCACTCAGCACTGGGGACGCCCCATCTGGAGTGCTGTGTCCAGTGCGGGGCTGCCCAGTGTAGGAAACGTGTTGACTTGTAAAAGCAAAGCAAAGGGCCATAAAGCTGTTTTAAGGGACTGCAGCATCTTTCATAGGAGGAAATGCTGAAAGATGTGGGACTGTTCTGTCTGGAGAAGAAAAGGCTCGGAGGGATCTTATTCATGCATATACATACCTGATGGGAGGGCATGAAGACCAGGGAGCCAAACTCTTCTCAGTAGTTCCCAGTGACAAGACAAGGGGTGATGGACACATGAAATGCCATCTGAACCCAAGAAAGCACTTTTTGGCTGTGAGGGTGGTCAAAACTGTAATAGGTTTCCCAGAGAGGTTGTGGAGTCTCCATCCATGGAGATATTCCAAACTCAGCTAGACAAGGTGCTCAGCAACCTGCTCTAGCTGACCCTGCCTCAGTTGGAGGGTTGAACTAGATGATCTCCAGAGGTCCTTTCCAATCTCAACATTTCCGTCATTCAGTGAGTATGAAGGAGAAAAGTAAGAGAGAAAGAAAGGAACAACACCTAGCCTTGACAACAAATATGGTGGAATCCCATGGAGAGGACCGAAGCTGGAGCAGGGGAGAAGTGTGAGGAAGAAGGACTGATGGAGATGTTCTTTACTGACTCCTAACCCCCTCTTCACCATCCCCCCTACTCCTCGTGGTCTTGGGGTAGGTAGAAGAACTGGGAACAATGGAGTAATTTGAGCCTGGGGGAAAGTGTGAGGGGAATGGTCTTTAATATTTTTGTCATTGTTTCTCACAATCCAAATCTTTTTATAATTGGCAACAAATGAAGTTGATCTTCCCTAAGTCAACGGGTCTTTGCCCATGATGGTAATTGGTAACTGATCTCCTTTACTTTATCTTGACCCATGAGTTATTCCATCTTATTTTCTCCCTTTGTCCTGCTGAGGCAGGGGAGGGAGTGAGCAGCTGGGTGGGTGTCTGGGTGCTGGCCAAGGCTAACCCACTACAGAAGCACCACATCAGGACTGCTGCATGCAGCATGGGTCTTCCCAGCAGAAGAAAGACCCTGACAGACTGGAGCAAGTCCTGCAGAGGCCAGAAGGGTGGCTGGGACCTGGAGCACATTATGGACAAGGAGAGGCTGAGAGAGAGGGGTTCCTTAGAAATCATTCAGAACAAAGCACAGGAACAAGAACCCACCCCAGTTGGTGGGATCTCAATCAATGGAGATATTCAGTATTTGTTGAGACAAGGCCATGAGCACCTGTTCAAGCTGGATCTGTCTGAGAACTGGCTTGGCTGAGAGACCAGCTGTGCAAGAGCTCTGGGACTTGTGTGCAATAAGTGTCAGTAGGAAACTGGTTCCCTTTTTCTGAATACTGGTGGTGGAGCTGGGTATCACTGAGCCCCAGAGGAGGATGAGGGTGACCATGCAGCAAAAGTCCCTTCTCAAGGATGGGATGTCCCAAAAGAGATGGAAATAGCCGGTGTGTGGGACTATCTGGGACAGTTTTCCCAGGGCAGCTTCCGCAGGGTGTCCAGGAAACATGGCACAGACCTGGCCTCTCTCTTCTGCACCTTCGGTGCCTTGCTTCCTTCACTGTGATGCCTGGCTCTGCACTGGCAGCACCCTGCTGGGTGCCCCCACCCTGCACACTCACACAGCTTAGCTCTACACTGGTGCTTTCTTCTCCCGGGCACTTCCCAGCCCAGCCCAGCCCCTCCCCAGCTCTCCCCACTTCCCCTGCCCTCTCCCCAGTCCAGCCCAGCAGAGCAGCCCAGCCTGGGCTGGCCCCACGGCAGTGCCCACCACAGGGTGCTGCAGAGCTCTGGGCACTCACCCCACAGCCCCAGTCCCTCTGAAGGGCACAGCAGCTGCTGGGGAGAAGAGAGTGGGGTTCAGTGTCCCCATCAGCCCCAGGGGTTGTGCTGTCCCCAAAGGCACGAGGAAAAAGAGGCTACCCACGCTCTGGCTCTCCTGAATTTATATTGTAGGTGATGCCCAAACCTAACTGAATTTCCCCCCTGTGCTCCCACCAGCCCCACTCCCCAGGACAGCATGAGAGTCCTGGGGCTCCTCAGGGAGCTCCCGCATCTCTCCACTCTCCCTTCCCTCTGCCTCCTGGGTTCCCACTGACTCCCATCACACAGTTCTTGTTTGAGCATATCTGAATTTAGTGCTGTACTTTTGGGGGATTTCATCTTTGACGGTGTTTCACCTTCTCAGCCTCCACTCATTCCAAACACAGGGCACGTGGTGAGTCCCCATCCTCTCCTCTCCTCACCCCTCCAAATTCATTTCCAGAGAGTCTGGTATATGCCATCACTCCTGTCATACATGAAGAAACCTGGGGAGAGAATGGGAGTTCATGGACCATCTCCCCTCCCATTGGATATTAAGAAGAGAGCTTTTAAATCCAGAGCGTTTGGTCCAGTGGAACTCAGTGCCACCCTGAACTTAACTCCCAAAATACTGAGAACAAAAGGAGAACAGACTCTTTAAAAGGCCAATTCCTTGGACATATTCTTTGCAGCACCTTTGGAGGAAGAGCCCAGCCTTCAGGCACTGGACCTGGGAGATTCCATTTATTGAAGAGCTGCTATTGGCCATGCCACATCTGGCACAGTGTTGTGCAAGCGTCATATACGAGGGGATCAAGCCTCAAGACAAGTAGTATAAGCCTAGAAAATTACCCATAACCAGGATTACCACAAGAGAAAAAAGCAGACATGGCCTAAGAAAAAGTGAGAAATGGGAAATGCGCAGAGAAGGGAAGGCAGGTTATTCTCGATGAAACAGCGGCCATTGCGTCAGTTTCCATAGGGCACCCCTGAGCTCCTGGTTCCTCATGCTGTAGATGAGGGGGTTCACTGCTGGAGGCACCACCGAGTACAAAACAGAAACCACGAGATCTAGAAATATGGAGGACACTGAGGGGGGCTTCAAGTAGGCAAACATTACAGTGCTGACAAAAAGGGAGACCACAGCCAGGTGAGGGAGGCACGTGGAAAAGGCTTTGTGCCGTCCCTGCTCAGAGGGGATCCTCAGCGCGGCCCTGAAGATCTGCACCTCCAGCATAGATCAAGCTGGGGCTGAAACTCAGGCCTGGATTCAACGGTCTCCTGGGTTCATGGACAAAGATGCAGGTGGAGGCTCCACGTGAGGCTGGTCAGGGCCATGAAGGCCTATGGCTGCTCTCAGGGCCCTCACATGGGATCCCACCTGCCAGTGCCCTCAATAGACCAAGTTATCACTCCATGATGTGTAGTGTTTGTGCTCTCTCCTTCCCCACTTCCCTGGGGATCTGGGAGACAACCATTTCTTGGTCACTACAGCCAAAGCTGACAGTGGTCTTCACATGCCTGATGAGCCCTTCCTCTTTTGGGAGTATCAGGTCCAGGAGAGCAGAAGACTGGGTGGTTCAGTTAGAAGCTGTCCATCACAAAAGCTGCCATCTAACCTGTAACATATCCCATAGAGAACCTCCATATATCTGAGCTGCCCTCACATCACACAAGGCATCCCCCACTTCTCATCTCCCCTGTCAGTCTCTCCTCAAGACACTGTATCTCCAGCAACCACAAAAGCCATGGGAGCTGTCCTTCCCCACCTCAGCTCTTATTCTACTGCAGCATCTTTCATAGGAGGAAATGCTGAGAGATGTGGGACTCTTCAGTCTGGAGAAGAAAAGGCTCGGAGGGATCTTGTTAATGTGTATAAATACCTGATGGGAGGGCATGAAGACCAGGGAGCCAAACTCTTCTCAGTAGTTCCCAGTGACAAGACAAGGGGCGATGGACACAGCCAAAAACACATGAAATGCCATCTGAACCCAAGAAAACACTTTTTGGCTGTGAGGGTGGTCAACCACTGGAACAGGATGCCCAGAGAGGTTGTGGAGTCTCCATCCATGGAGATATTCTCAACCCAGCTAGACAAGGTGCTCAGCAACCTGCTCTAGCTGACGCTGCCTCAGTTGGAGGGTTGAACTACAGGATCTCCAGAGGTCCTTTCCAATCTCAACATTTCCATGATTCTGTGAGTATGAAGGAGAAAAGTAAGAGAGAAAGAAAGGAACAACACAGCCTTGACTGCAAATACGGTGGGATCCCATGGAGAGGATGGAAGCTGGAGCAGGGGAGAAGTGTGAGGAGGAAGGAGCAGGAGAGATGTTCTGTAGTGACTGTTAACCACCTCTTCACCCCTACTCCTTGCAGTGTTGGGGTAGGTAGAAGAACTGGGAACAATGGAGTAATTTGAGCCTGGGGGAAAGTGTGAGGGGAATGGTCTTTAATATTTTTGTCATTGTTTCTCACAATCTGAATCTTTACATCATTGGCAACAAATGAATTTGATCTTCCCTAAGTCAACGGGTCTTTGCCCATGATGGTAATTGGTAACTGATCTCCTTTACTTTATCTTGACCCATGAGTTATTCCATCTTATTTTCTCCCTTTGTCCTGCTGAGGCAGGGGAGGGAGTGAGCAGCTGGGTGGGTGTCTGGGTGCTGGCCAAGGCTAACCCACTACAGAAGCACCACATCAGGACTGCTGCATGCAGCATGGGTCTTCCCAGCAGAAGAAAGACCCTGACAGACTGGAGCAAGTCCTGCAGAGGCCAGAAGGGTGGCTGGGACCTGGAGCACATTATGGACAAGGAGAGGCTGAGAGAGAGGGGTTCCTTAGAAATCATTCAGAACAAAGCACAGGAACAAGAACCCACCCCAGTTGGTGGGATCTCAATCAATGGAGATTTTCAGTATTTGTTGAGACAAGGCCATGAGCACCTGTTCAAGCTGGATCTGTCTGAGAACTGGCTTGGCTGAGAGACCAGCTGTGGCAAGAGCTCTGGGGCTTGTGTGCAATAAGTGTCAGTAGGAAACTGCTTCCCTTTTTCTTAATACTGGTGGTGGAGTTAGGCATCACAGAGCCCCGGGGGAGGATGGGGCTGACCCTGCAGGAAACGTCCCTTCTCAGGGCTGGCGTGTACGAACAGAGATGGAAATGGCCAGTGTGTGGCACTGTTCTGGGACAGTTTTCCCAGGGCAGCTTCCGCAGGGTGTCCAGGGAACATGGCACAGACCTGGCCCCTCTCTTCTGCACCTTCGGTGCCTTGCTTCCTTCACCATGATGTCTGACTCTGCACTGTGAGCACCCTGCTGGCTGCCCCCACCCTGCACGCTCACACAGCTTAGCTCTCCACTGGTGCTTTCCTCTCCTGGACACTTCCCAGCCCAGCCCCTCCTGACCTCTCCCCCACTCCCCTGCCCTCTCCCCAACCCAGCCCAGCAAAGCAGCCCAGTCTGGGCTGGCCCCACGGCAGTGCCCACCACAGGGTGCTGCAGAGCTCTGGACACTCACTCCACAGCCCCAGTCCCTCTGAAGCGGACAGCAGCTGCTGGGGGGCAGAGGGGGGCGTTCAGGCTCCCAGTCAACCCCAAGGCTGGTGCTGGCCCCAAGGCCATGAGGAAACAGGTTAGGCGCTCTCTGGCTCTCCTGAATTCATATTGTACGTGACGCCCAACGTTGACTGAATTTTCCCCCTCCTCTGCTCCCACCAGCCCCACTCCCCAGGACGGCATGAGAGTCCTGGCGCTTCTCAGGCAGCTCCTGCATCTCTCCACTCTCCCTGCCCTCTGCCTGCTGGGCTCCTACTGACTCCCATGGCAGAGTCCTTGTTTTGCATACCTCAGTTTAATCATAGAATCATAGGATCATTAAGGTGGGAAAGGACCCCAGAGATCATCGAGTCCAACCTCTTAACCTCATTGCCTGGTCCACCTCTAAGCCATGTCCCTAAGCACCACATCCACATGTTTTTTGAATACTTCCAGGGACTGTGATTGTAGCACTTCCCTGGGCAGTCTGTTCCAATGCCTACCCACTCTCTCTGGGAAGATATTTTTTCCTAATATCTAATCTAAATCTCCCCTGGCACAACTTGAGCCCATTTCCTCTTATCCTATGACTTGATACTTGGGAGAAGAGACCGAGCCCCATCTCAGTACAACCTCCTTTCAGGCAGTTGTAGAGAGCAATAAGGTCTCCCCTCAGCCTCCTCTTCTCCAAACTAAACAACCCCTACTCCCTCAGCTGCTCCTCGTAAGACTTGTGCTCTAGACACTTCAACAGCTTCAATAGCTTCATGTTTTGCTTTTGGGGGGGGGTGTCAAATCTGAGGGCCTTTCACCTTCTGAGCCTCCATTCATTTCAACTCCAGGGCACGTGGTGGGTCCCCATCCTCTCCTCTCCTCACCCCTCCAAATTCATTTCCAGGGAGTCTGGTATATGCCATCACTCCTGTCATACATGAAGAAACCTGAGGAGAGAATGGGAGCTCATGGACCATCTCCCCTGCGACTGGACACCAAGAAGAGAGCTTTTATATCCAGAACATTTGGTGCAGTGGAACCCAAGAGTACCATGAGCTTAACTCCCAAAACGCTGAGAAGACAAGGAGATCTGACTCTTCAAAAAACCACTTCCTTGGACATTTTCTTGGCAGCAGCTTTGGAGGAATACTCCAGCCTTCAGGCACTGGACCTGGGAGATTCCGTTTTATTGAAGAGCTGCTATTGGGCATGCCACATCTGACACAGAAAGACTCTGGGAAATGTGATGAGAAGGGAAGGCAGGTTATTGCGAGTGAAACAGCATCCATTGGGCCAGATTCCATAGGACATCCCTGAGCTCCTGGTTCCTCATGCTGTAGATGAGGGGGTTCACTGCTGGAGGCACCACAGTGTACAGCACTGCCACCACCACATCCAGGAATGGGGAGGAGGTGGCAGGGGGCTTCAGGTAGGCAAAAAATGAGGTGCTGATAAACAGGGAGACCATGGCCAGGTGAGGGAGGCACGGCGAAAAGGCTTTGTGCTGACCCTGCTCAGAGGGGATCCTCAGCACGGCCCTGAAGATCTGCACAAGGAAAACAAAACACCCAAATGCTAAACAGACACTGACCACAAGGACCCCAACCTCCCTGAGGTCGGCATCTGAGCAGGAGAGCTTGAGGAT
Source organism: Nipponia nippon (assembly GCF_047370975.1). Lineage (NCBI taxonomy): Eukaryota > Metazoa > Chordata > Aves > Pelecaniformes > Threskiornithidae > Nipponia > Nipponia nippon. Next base: position 88,535 of record NW_028262389.1, read on the forward strand.
CTGGGGGATTTCACAGAAGAACTGGTCCACAGAATTGCCTTGGCAGAGGGATTCCCCTTGCTTCAGTCATGGTGTCTGTTACAAATAGGCACCTGCACTCCTTTCCTACAGTCCCATGGTCATCCCCCTGTCACTCCAGAAATCCAGATGGGTTCTGCCCCTTTATAGCTTGATTAGGGTACACTGTGTACCGATGTCCACTAGAACCTTATACTCCTGCGGGTCACTGTCTCCCGCAGCATTCTGGAGAAGCTGGGTGCACACGGCTTGGATGGGTGCACTCTACGCTGGGATAAACACTGGCTGGACGGCCGAGCCCAGAGTGGTGGTAAATGGAGTTAATCCACTTGGTGGCCAGTCACGAGTGGTGTTCCCCAGGGCTCAGTACTGGGGCCGGTCCTGTTCAATATCTTCATTGATGATCTGGATGAGGGGATCGAGTGCACCCTCAGTACGTTTGCAGATGACACCAAGTTGGGTGGAAGTGTCGATCTGCTGGAGGGTAGGAAGGCCCTACAGAGGGACCTGGACAGGCTGGACCGATGGGCCGGGGCCAACTGTATGAGGGTCAACATGGCTAAGTACCAAGTCCTGCACTTCGGTCACAACAACCCCATGCAACGCTACAGGCTGGGGGAGGAGTGGCTGGAGAGCTGTGTGGCAGAAAAGGACCTGGGGGTGTTGGTTGACAGCTGCCTGAACATGAGCCAGCAGTGTGTCCAGGTGGCCAAGAGGGCCAATGGCATCCTGGCTTGTATCAGGAATAGTGTGACCAGCAGGACCAGGGAGGTGACAGTGCCCCTGTACTTGGCATTGGTGAGGCCGCATCTCGAGTACTGTGTTCACTTTTGGGCCCCTCACTACAAGAAGGACATTGAGGTGCTGGAGCGTGTCCAGAGGAGGGCAACGAAGTTGGTGAAGGGTCTAGAGCACAAGTCTTATGAGGAGCAGCTGAGGGAGCTGGGGTTGTTTAGTCTGCAGAAGAGGAGGCTGAGGGGAGGCCTTATTGCTCTCTACAACTACCTGAAAGGAGGTTGTAGCGAGGTGGGGGTCGGCCTCTTCTCCCTAGTAACGAGTGATAGGATGAGAGGAAACGGCCTCAAGCTGCGCCAGGGGAGGTTTAGGTTAGATATTAGGAAAAACTTCTTCACCGAGAGGGTGGTCAAGCATTGGAACAGGCTACCCAGGGAAGTGGTTGAGTCTCCATCCCTAGAGGTATTTAAAGACTAGATAGATGTGATGCTCGAGGACATGGTATAGATGGACTTGGCAGTGTTAGGTTAACGGTTGGACTCAATGATCTTAAGGGTCTTTTCCAACCTTGACGATTCTATGATTCTATGATTCTATGTTTCTGCTGTGCAAGGCCATCAAATCCACACAGTCAAGTAAATCCGGTTGTCCCTTTCCTCCACCTGGCTCGAGGCAGGGACCCCTCTAGTCTTGGTCATAGTATTCATAGAATCACAGAATGGTTTGGGTGGTGAGGGACCTTTAGTGGTCATCTAGCCCAACCCCTCTGCAATGAGCAGGGACATCTTCAACTAGATCAAGTTGCTCACAGCCCCATCCTGCCTGTCCTTGAATGTTTCCAAGGATGGAGTATCTACCAGCACTCTGGGCAACCCATTTCAGTGTTTCACCACCCTCATCGTGATTTTTTTTTTCCTTTGTTCAGTCTAAATCTACCCTCCTTTACTTTAAAACCATTACCCCTTATCCTGTCTCCCTTTCCTCTGCCTCCTGGGTTCCCACTGACTCCCATGGCAGAGTCCTTGTTTGTGCCTACCTCAATTTAGTGTTTTGCTTTTGGGGGACTTCACCACTGAGGGTGTTTCACCTTCTGAGCCTCCATTCATTCCAACCCCAGGGCATGTGGTGAGTCCGCATCCTCTCCTCTCCTCACCCCTCCAAATTCATTTCCAGAGAGTCTGGTATATGCCATCACTCCTGTCATACATGAAGAAACCTGAGGACAGAATGGGGAGCTCACAGACCATCTGCCCTGACAGTGGACACCAAGAAGAGAGTTTTTAAACCCAGAGCATTTGGTCCAGTGGAACCCAATAGTGCCATGAACCTAACCCCAAAACACTGAGAACACAAGAAGAACAGACTCTTTAAAAGACTAATTCCTTGGACATTTTCTTGGCAGCAGCTTTGGAGAAAGAGCCCAGCCTTCAGTCTCTGGAACTGCGAGATTCTGTTTTATTGAAGAGCTGCAATTGGACAGGTCACATTTGACACTATGTTGCACAAGGGTGAGACACAACAGGATCAAGCCTCAAGAGAAGCACTATAAAAAAAAAAAAACAAACAGAAAAATATCTCGATGTATGATTATCATGAGGGAAAACAGTAGTCTCCTGCTGTAAGAGAAACTCTGGGAAATGGGCAGAGAAGGGGAGGCAGGTTATTGTTGGTAAAACAACGTCCGCTGGGCCAGTTTCCAGAGGGCATCCTTGAGCTCCTGGTTCCTCAATCTGTAGATGAGGGGGTTCACTGCTGGAGGCACCACTGAATACCGAAATGATACCACCAGATTTAGAACAGGGGAGGAGATGGAGGGGGACTTCAGGTAGGCAGACACGCCGGTGCTGACGAACAGGGAGACCACGACCAGGTGAGGGAGGTACGCGGAAAAGGCTCTGTGCCGTCCCTGCTCACAGGGGATCCTCAGCATGGCCCTGAAGACCTGCACATAGGACAGTGTGCAGGCACACAAGTGGAGACCGCAGTGCTCTGTGCCTTGTGTTCCTGGACTGCCCTACATCTGCTGGATTGACAGGGGACAGACCTTGCCACACTGCAGTGGTGGCAATCAGTTGCTTCTGTTAGGAAAATTTCCAACTGCCACGTGCACACTGAGGAGAGAGGCTAGGATGCAAAGTACAGAATTACAAGGGTCAATATTTTTTCCTGCACATGAGGTGTCCCAGCTAAACTGGGGCACTGTTGCAAAAGCAAGTTGGAACATTCGTCAGCTGAGGAGGAAAGGGACACAAGAGTAGAACTGCAAAAGGTTTATTGCATGATCGTGAGACCAGTTCTCCATAGGGAAGGAAGGTATCCATTTGGATTTTTCAAGAGTTCATATACGGCTTGAAAGGTGTATATACAGCTAAGCTTAATCATCCAATAGCACACACACACACTCTTTAGTCCTCTCCAATCACGTTCAGTTCCTTGCAAGTATTCTCAGTCATCCAGTGTTGTTCTGCATGTGCAGTCTGGTTGTTCAAACATGACCTTCTGAGGTCCAGATGTTCCCCTGCGTTTGCCAAACACAGGTTCCTTTTTATTCTCCTTCTCCTGAGGGCATCCTGCTCATGGCTCTTCTCAGGATTTTTACCTGGCTATCTGGGCTCAGCAGTTTACCCTTGCCTCACAGCTAATATCCTTAAACTGCGCTGTGCCCAAGCTCCGAGATGTGGTACCTAAGAGCAGAGCCATGAGCAGTCAGCTGACAGACCCCTGAGCAGAGATTGTTCTTGAGCTATTTGGTGTAAGGTATGGGCATGTTCTTGAATGATATTTACACCGTACTCAATTGGTTTAGATTTGTTTGCTTAAGAACAAGCAGTACTTATTAAGTACAGAAGCTCTCAAGGCTTTCCATCTCATCCTCAGGGGATGGCCATGTTTCACCATTCACTATCCATGGATCCAAAAAACACCGGCTGAGGAAGCACATCGAGATGTGTGAGGGGAGGACCTCCCTGAGGCACCGCTTTGCTCTTTGCCTGCTTGTGCAAGGCTCGGGAGGAGTTCATTTGGTGACCCCATTTGTATTGCAGGCGGTTGGTCTACGCTGGGCAGGGAGTGAGACGGAACTGCTACCAGGAATGCCATGGGAGGGGAGCTTCGGTGTACTGGCTGTGGCTGGGATAGGGTTAATTTTCTTCATAGCAGCCCGTATGGTGTGTGCTTTGGATGGGGTGTCCAGCGCACATGGGCACAGACCAGAGCCTGCTCTGCTGGTCCTTCACGTCTCTCCCAGGAGGCCTGGCTGTGCAAGGAGACATTCTTGGGTGCCAAGGACTGAATTCTCCCATGAGCGTCCATGACACTGCTGTGTGCCCCAAAGCTGCACACTCACACACTTGAGCTGTTCACAAGGGTTTTCCTCTCCTGGGCACTTCTCTGGGCATGTTCTCTAGAGCCACTTTGAAAGAAGACCTAAGCCTTCAGGCACTGCCCTGAGAAGATCCTTTTTCATAGAATCATAGAAGCGTTCAGGTTGGAAAGGACCTCTGAGATCATCGAGTCCAACCTGTTAACCTAACTGCCTGGTCCACCTCTAAACCATGTCCTTAAGCACCATATCCATATCCACAGGTTTTCTGAATACTTCCAAGGACTGTGATTGTACCACTTCCCTGGGCAGTCTGTTCCAATGCCTAACCATTCTCTCCATGAAGAAATTTTTCCTAATAGCTAATCTGAAATGCTATTTTGGAGGCCAGCTCTGTCACAGAGGTGCCCATTGCCTGTCCCTGCCTGCGGTCACAGGACTGCCGCACCACAGGACTGTGACCAAGCTGCCAGAGCACTCCGACCGTGCAGCAACACAAGGGCTGAGAAGGAGAGTGTGGAAGTGGAAAGAGAGCAGCTTGGGAAAGACCAAGAACTGGTGCTCCCTGGCAGTGCTGCTGTGCCAGGGCTGTTTTTCCTCTCCACCTCTGCACCAAGGTACTCCACCTCTGCACCAAGGTACTCCACCTGCAGCTTTACAAAGGTCTGAGGGGAAGGATCTCAGATAAACAAGGTGCTGAAGGGTCCTTTATTTTGTTTAAACACACAGAGAGCACGGCTCCTCATTTACACAGTCTGGATCACAAAAAACAGGTGGATATTGAAACAGATGAAGACAAGCACTTTGTTTGTGGACAGCATTATTACAAGTAAGAAAAGCCAAAAACAAACTACCCAACAAAGTCTCAGCCTAGAATGAGTTACATTACAAGCGCAATGAGATTTGCAAAAGAAGATGGGCAGTTTCTTGCCGATTAACAGCATCCAGTCAAAAGTTTCTTCACAGAACCCTTCAGCTCCTTGTTCCTCATGCTGTAGATGAGGGGGTTCACTGCTGGAGGCACCACAGAGTACAGAACTGCCACCACCAGATTTAGAACTGGAGAGGAGATGGAGGAGGGCTTGAGGTAGGCAGACATGGCAGTGCTGACATACAGGGAGACCACGGCCAGGTGAGGGAGGCATGTGGAAAAGGCTTTGTGCCGTCCCTGCTCAGAGGGGATCCTCAGCACGGCCCTGAAGATCTGCACATAGGAAACCACAAGGAAAACAAAACACCCAAATGCGAAACAGACACTCACCAGAATAAGCCCAACTTCCCTGAGGTAGGCATCTGAGCAGGAGAGCTTGAGGATCTGGGGAATTTCACAGAAGAACTGGTCCAGGGCATTGCCTTGGCAGAGGGATAGGGAAAATGTATTAGATGTCTGCAGCACAGCATGGAGAAAGCCACTGCCCCAGGCAGCTGCTGCCATGTGGACACAAGCTCTGCTGCCCAGCAGGGTCCCGTAGTGCAGGGGTTTGCAGATGGCCACGTAACGGTCATAGGCCATGACAGTGAGAAGAAAATACTCCCCTACAACCAAGAAGAGAAAGAAAAAGAGCTGTGCAGCACATCCCAGGCAGGAGATGGCCCTGGTGTCCCACAGGGCATTGGCCATGGTCTTTGGGACAGTGGTGGAGATTAAGCCCTGGTCAAGGAGGGAGAGGTTGAGGAGGAAGAAGTACATGGGGGTGTGGAGGCGGTGGTCGCAGGCTATGGCGGTGATGATGAGGCCGTTGCCCAGGAGGGCAGCCAGGTAGATGGCCAGGAAGAGCCAGAAGTGCAAGAGCTGCAGCTCCCGCGTGTCTGCCAATGCCAGTAGGAGGAACTGGGTGATGGAGCTGCTGTTGGACGTTTGTTCTCTGTGGGCATGGGGACCTGTCGAAGAAGGAAAACACAATGACAAGTTAGGGGAGACTTCTTAGAGGTAAAGCCCACGCCATTTCTCATCGCAATCCCCCTCCATGTGCTGAATGAGGAATGTGTCAGGAAATTTTTCAACGCTACCAACTGAATGACATGGTGCCTCACAGCTTAGGCACCAAGTTCCCATGAAGACACCTCCAGGGCAGGACCCTGAGCGCTGGTGTCAGAACAGAAGCTGACCTGCAGCCCCACCTCAACACAGAGAGCAAAAGCACAATAGAAATGTGGGGAAAGAGGGAAGAAAACTGCAATGCTCCAAAAAAAAACAAAGCAAGAAGAGAAAGGCAGATGGGAATGCTGTGGAGCCTTCTCCTTACCCTGTTTTGCTCTCCACCTCACTGACAGTGACACTGGAGGGCAGTCTCTTTTCCTGTTTTGTTCTGTGTTAACTGTAGGACACATGCACTTCTCCTCGACTGGAGGTCCAGCTGCCAAGGATGTGACTCATGCCCTGGATCCCATGGCCTTGGGGGAACAGGCTTTGCTGGGTGGGAGAGGAGACCAGGGGGGTTGCTCCAGAGAGGGTGTCTGCACTGCAGGGGGTGGCAGGGAGGTGCCCAAATCCCCCCTCCCATGGCATTTCTGGGAGCAGCTCCTGCTCACTCCCTGCCCAAGCCTCTGTTTCTGGTGCCAGAAGCTGTCCCTGCCAGGAGCTGGTTCTCTATCCTCAGGTCTCTTTCATGTAATAGCTCACAGACCCCATCCCACCCGCTGTGTGCTCAACTCTGACCCGCAGAGCCCTCCTGGCATCTCTGTGTCTGCAGCAGCTAAGGAGCAGCTCAGACAAGTGCTAATGAGAACTGGAGTCTGTGTGCCTTTTCCACAAGGGAGACAAATTCCCATCTCCCACTGCCCACCCAGGCGACCATGAGGAGAAAACTCAAAGCACAGACTCCTTCCCTTTCAGGTTTTCTCAGTGTTCTTCTTCAAAAGGACCCTCTGCAAATGTCCTGGGGGTGATCTGGAGCTGTGAGCAGCCCTCAGCCACACAGCAACCCTGTTGACAGCAGGAAGATCCTGACCTACCTTGCCAATGGCTGCTCCTTCCACCCACAGCTTCTCCCCACAGCGCCATGGGCAGCTCCCTGGGCAGGCTGAGTGCTGACCCTGCCAGGCGGCAGAGTCCCTGCCCCAGCACACAGCCCCTGGGGTGCAGGGACCCTGCTCTGAAGGACGGCCCTGGGCACCCCTGGCTGCACACCCACCTTCACACTCTGCAGTTGTCCCTGGCAGAAGGCAGCCATCATGCCCTGTCCCTCTGATGGTGCAGCAAGGAAGCCCTGCTCTGGAGCACAACCTTCTCCTCCATTCCTGCCATGCTGATGTGCCACTTCTAGGAGATCCCTCCAGGCTGTGCCCTGCAGCCAAAGACTTACTGTGTCAAGGGCTGTGAAGATTTCTCCTCCATCACTCTATGCAATTTCCCACTCCTGGCTGTCTTTACCCTCTCTCTGCCTCGCTCCTCTCCCCATCGGTGCTTGCAGGCAGTGCCCTCAGCCCTGCTGCGCTTTGCAGAGGAGCTGCTCCTGGGCAGAGCTGTCTCTCTGCAGGGCTGCCCACTTGCCAGGAGCTCCCTCCAGCCCAGGAGCCCAGCCCAGCTCAGCAGCAGAGGCCCAGCCCAAGGCAGCACTTTCTCTGCCCCTCTGGGCTCCCTCCAGGTGTCCCTGGGCCTCCAGGGCTGACAGCTCCTGAAAGGCAGCAGGGTCCTGCATGGGGAACACAATTCAAAGCAGATGGAAGTAATCACCTCTCCAAACATGGGCAGACCAATTCCTGCAGTGGGAATTGCTCTACCGGAGTGCACGGGTCTATGGAAGGTGTCAATGTTCCCCTCTGGACACTTATATCCCTGTCCCATTGTCAGGCAGGAGAGGCTGGCAGTGACAGGCAGGGGATCATTTCCACCTGTGTGGGGCAGGGATTCAGGTCAGTGTGCTGGTTTTGGCTGGGGCTGAGTTAATTTTCTTCACAGTAGCTGGGATGGGGCAATGTTTTGGGTTTGTGCTGGCAACAGTGTTGATAATACAGGGATGTTTTTGTTACTGCTGAGCAGTGCTTCCACAGAGTCAAGGCCTTTTCTGCTTCTCACACCACCCCACCAGTCAGCGGGCTGGGGTTGCACAAGAATCTGGGAGGGGACACAGCCGGGACAGCTGACCCCAACTGGCCAAAGGGCTATGCCACACCATATGACGTCATGCTCAGTGTACAAAGCTGGGGGAAGAAGAATAATTGGGGGGATGTTTTGAGTTACAGCATATGTCTTCCCAAATAATGGTTACATGTGATGGAGCCCTGCTTTCCTGGAGATGGCTGAACACCTGCCTGCCAATGGGAAGTAGTGAATGAATTCCTTGCTTTGCTTTGCTTGCGTGCACAGCTCTTGCTTTCCCTATTCAACTGTCTTTATCTCAACCCAAGAGTTTTCTCAGTTTTGCTCTTCCGATTCTCTCCCCCATCCTGCTGGGGGGCAGTGAGCGAGCGGCTGTGTGGTGCTTAGTTGCTGCCTGGGGCTAAAGCATGACACTGAGTCAGTGCAGGCATCTCAGCTCTCAGCAGTAGCCCTGAAGCTGGAGGGGCATTCAGCTTGTCCCATGCACCCCACAGACCCACATGAGCTGGGATTCCTCTTGGCTCAGCTCAGAATGGACAAAATAGGTGTGAGCTCTTTGTTTAAGCTGCCACGCTGGTTAATGGAGATGGAGGCCAGGAGTGGATCGCTCAGGTGGAAACACCTGGTGCCATTTGAGGTGCCACAGATGGTCCAAGGCCTGTGCAGGTGACTGCAAGCTGTAATGGAACAATTGTGAGGGACAGGGTGGTGTCTGGGGGCATCATCTTGGAGGCCGTTGGGGAATTCCTTTGGCCAACTGAAATGACAGCAGATGCTGTCAAAGAATCCTGTCCGTGGTCAGTATGTTCAGGGCAGCCCACAGAGATATTCCTCTGACCAAACTGAGGCATCTGCCATAGCAAAGGCTAAGCCTCTCTCTTTCTCTTCTCCCTCAGCTGTATTTCCTAGATCTACACTGACTGTAATGTCTTGTGGTCTCCTTTCAGAGCTGCACAGCCCTGCTCTGCTTATCTCTGGCACTGGTGAGAGCAGGCTTTGCTCACTCTGCAGGCACCTCCTGTCAGCTACCTCAGCATCTCCATCTGCATCTCATATCATTATTTCCCATATGATCCATCTACCATACACTCCAAGCACATCTCTGCTATGCAGAAAAGCCATCGCGTATATGGGCTGTTGGGACCTCAGAGGGGCAGACTGTGGCCTGTGCTGGGGACCTTCAGGAGGGATCTCATGAGCAGGAGGACCGATAGGCAGCAGAGCTCAGCACAGCTGGTCTTTAAGGACAGCCTCCTGCAAGCACAGCCGTGGTCCATGCGGATATTCAGTGGACTCTCATAAGGGAGTTCAGTGGCACCAAGATGAGCTGTTCCTGCTGAAGTTACAGTTAAAGAGGGAAAAAAACAGACTCTGTGGGGCCACTGCAGAATTTAGCAAGAGCAGGTGTAGACAGGTCTGAGATACAATATGTGGCCTTTGGCTCAGTCTTCGTCAGCAAGGTCTCCCAGGCCTTTTTGCCTTGAGGCAGAACCCATGGAGAACAACGAGCAGCGGGTGGGGATCAAGTCAGGGGTCACTTGAGCAAACTCAACTCTTTACCTGTCCATGGGACTGGAGGGACTCCATCCAAGGGTGCTGAGAGAGCAGGCAGAAAGTCACAGTGACACTGCTCTGTGTCACTTTGGGCAGGTCATCAGGGGAACTCCCCGAGGACTTGCAAAAAGCAAACATTGCATGCATCTTTCAAAAAGGCCCCAAGGATGAGCTGGGGAACTACAGGCTGTTCACCCTCCTTTGGTTGAGGCGTGTGTCCCAGAGCGTGTCCTCTTGGTTCCCATTTCTGGGTTTCTGAAAGAGAAGGTGACTGGATTTACTCAGGGAGATCATGCCTGACCATCTGTGCTGCTTTCTGAGATGAAAGGGTTGTATTTCTGGGTGAGGGGAGAGCAGTGGATGCCATTTACCTGGACTTAAGCAAGGTTTTTAACACTATGCCCCAGGATATGCTTTCATCTGTGTTATGATATTATGGTCTGTCTGGGTGGGTAAGTAGATGGATCAAAAACTGATTGCATGTTTGGGCTCGGAGGGCCACGGTAAATGGGTGATACTCTGCCGGAAGGCCTCTCACTGCAGAGTCCTGCAGGGGTCTGTCCTGCAACCTGCCCTCTTTCACATGGTTTTCCTGATCTGGAGGAGATGAAAGAATGCTTTCTCATAGAGTTTGCAGGTGACACCAAAGCGAGGGGAGTAGCTGAGACACTGGAGGGCACGGCTGCCATCCCAAAGGATACAGACAGGCAGGAGGAATGGACCAACAGGAGCCTCATGGTGTCCAGCAAGGACAGATCCAAAGGCCTGTCCTGGAGTGGACTAAGCCCCTGCAGTGGCATAGGCTCGGGGCTGCTGGCTGGGTTGCAGCTCTGTGTTAAATGCTCTGGTGGTCCCTGGGTTACATTAGGCCAAAGAAGAGCTATCGGCAAGGAAGGCCAAGAGCCTCCTGGGCTGTATGAGCAGGAGCACAGGCAGGGGAAGTGATTCTCCGCCTCTGCTCAGCACTTGTTAGGCCACATGCAGAATACTTTCCCAGGGTTTGACCCCACACAATGCAAGAGAGGCATTGCCTATGGTGATACAGGGATGTTTCAAGAAGACAGTCAGGCTCATCACTGGGGTGCAAGACAGGAGGACAAGAGGCAAGGGGCTGAGACAAGAGAGAGTCAGGTTAGCTATGGGGAGAAACTTTTGCAACAGGAGGACAGCCAAGCACTGGAAGTTGTTTCCCAGGCTGTGCTCTGGCTCCATCCCTGCAACTCTTCAACACCCAAATGGACCAAACCCCTTGGTAACCTGGTGTGACCCTGCTTGGAGCAGCAAGTTAGTCTAGACACCACCCAAATTCCCTTCCAGCCTGAACAATGCTGTTGTTCCTTCTCCTTCATGTTGTCAATGTTAAGGAATGCACTCAGGGTCTCCCTGACTGTGGAAGTCATTCCCATCCGGGACAGGGCTGCTTCACAGGTACCCCCAGACAGCCCTGATCCCATCCTTTGCTTCACCTTTCATGTCCTGGTTGCCTCTTGCCCTCCTCTCAAGGTCATCTTTTTTACCATCCTCATACTCCCTGTAAAGAACCGCCTACCCTGTTAGCCCTTTCTGCACTGGCTAGCCTCTTCTGGGTTTGTGTCCTCCTTTGTTGTTTCTGATGTGGGTTTTGTGATGCTTTCTGCCTTGGGCAGCCATTCCAGTAAACAAGTCCTGCTTTTTCTTTACCTGTAGTGTCCTGCAATGCCTCGTGCTGTTACCCTGGTAGAAGCACAAATGAGGATGAGCCATCTGCAAACATACCATAAATGCTGGCACAAGAGAGCTCCAGTCCAGAGGGACCCAGGCACACTTGGGGATGTGGCCAAAAAACCCCCAAAACCCTCCCGAAGATCAAGGAGAAGGGACAAGCTGTGCACCAGGGACAGAATAACCCTGCAGCAGTGTGGGCTGCAACCTGACTGGGTGAGGAGTGGCCCTGAGCAAAAGGGCCGGGGCATGACCATGGATGCCATACAAGCCAGTGGTCTCCCAGTTCTGGAGGAATGGGCAGAAGCTGGAGAGGATCGAGACAAGGGCAGCAGGGATGGTGTTAGGGGCCTAATTACATGAGCTGTGTGGAGACAGTGAGGGAACGGAGCCTCTTGAGCCTGCTGCTGAAGGGCGTCCTGAGGAAAACCCAACAGCATCCTACGTCTGCATGGAGAGATGATGGAAAAAACCTCTCTTGTGCTGTCAGAAATGGTATGGCATGGGCAACAGCCCCAAACTGCCTCTTGGGAGATTCACACAGGGCAACAGGAAAAGTAATAAAAAACCTAGGAGTGTGGTGCTGCACTGCAGCAGGACACCCAGAGTGCCTCTGTGATCCCCACCCTGGGAGGTTTTCAGGTCTCAGCTCCCAAAAGTGCCACCAGCCTGACCACGGGGTTGGTGGTAGTTACCCTCTGGGCAGGAGGCCAGGCTGGAGACCCCCAGCACTCCCTTTCCTACCCACACTTCCACCAGCAGCCTGTGCCTTGCAGTATGCCCTAGATGAAGGGATTCAGTTGAAGGTGAGGGTGTCTCTATCAGGCTCAGGGGAAGATTCAGAGAAGAAAGCAGCTCAAGCGATCTCTAGTCCACTGTGCAGCTCCCAGCAAGGCCAGCTCTGAGGTCAGACCAGGTTGCTCCCTAAATGTTGGTATTCATGAAAAGGCTCTAAAGAGGAGCCAGGCATCTAAGCCACGGTTAGAGAATCAGAGACAAGGCATTTGACCAGCTCCCTGAAGACAGGTATTGGGAGCACCTCCCCTTTTGGTCCTCCACTGGTTTTGGTTGGGATAGAGTTAATTTTAATCATAGCAGCTCGTATGGTTTTATGGTTTGGATTTGTGATGAAAACAGATTGATAACACAACGATGGTTTAGCGATTGCTGAACTGTGCTGACACTGGGTCAAGGCCTTGTCTGTTTCCCAGGCTGCCCTGCCAGTGAGTAGGCTGGGAGTGGGCAAGAAGTTGGGAGGGGACACAGCCAAGACAGCTGGGGGAATCTCAACTTAATTGCGGAAAGGAAGGTTCTCTGCTGCGGATTTCAGGCTTCAGAGATGAGATCTGAAGAGAAGAGCTTTGAACTAGCAAAACTTTTCCATCATTTTGCGTGTGTTGCCTCACTTCCCCGCTTTCACTCATTGGCACCCAGAAGCATCACCTTCTTCAATTTGCTCTCCTCTGAAATATAGCCAAGTGATGAGAAGAAAAGAAGAAGAAGGAGAGAGGAGGTCTTTTTCAGTCCGTATACGGCTGAATTTCACAGGTGTAATTCAGGTTAATTTTGCTACAAACCTTGATTGTTTGAAAGCGTTCAAGGGACTCCCCTCCAGCTGCCCACCTTTGGCCCTGGCCTGGTGAGCACCTCCAGGGCCTGGTTCTACAAGCACTGCGGTGCCATGGCTGTGCTGGGCCTTTGTGTATCGGCCGGAGCCTGGCACTTGGAGGGACAGGGTGTTGTGCCATTGTGCATCCATAATGGCTCAAGCTGGGAAGTGAGTCTGCGAGTCAGACCCAACGAGGTCCGTGGCCAGGCATGGCTGTGCCCATGGCTGTGGCTGGAGACCAGTATGCCCACAGCGTAGCTCAGGTCAGACTGACACTGGATTTCACATCCCTGATCCACTTTTCCCTGTTTGCAAGTACCAGATCCAGGTGAGCATCACCTCTGTTGGCACATCTGGCAGCTGGGCTAAGAAGCTGGCCCCAGGAACCAGAAGAAACCTCTGGGACTGTTTGCACCCTGCAGTTTCGCCTTCTCGTGAGCGTCAGGGTGATTAGAGTCCCCGGGGGTGATGTGGGGTCAATGGACTTCCTCCCATTGCTTAAGTAAGACTTTGTCCTCTTCCTCACCTGCTTCCAGCTATTTAGCTCCTACCACAATGTCTCCCTAACTGGTCTCTCCTGTGACCCCCACCCACAAGAGCTCACCCAATCTGCTGCCCATCCCATAGGGGACCTCCATCCATCCAGGCAGCTCCCTCCCACTGAGGGCATCCCCCTCCTGATCTTCCCCAGCTGTCTCTTCTGAAGAGTCTGTATCCATCCATCACAGCACCTCAAGCTTTCTGACCTGCCCCACCACACCTCAGCAGGTATTTACATCAATGTCACAGCTCTGTGACAGCACACAGGGCTCCATCCCCTCCTGTCTGTGCCCCAGGCTGAGGCCATTGGTGCACATCTGGGCTGCAGCCCCTCAGCTTGGTGCCACCAGGGCCAACCTCAGACTTGTCAGAGATCTTGCGCCCAAGATCCTGTGCAAGCAAAGACGTTGCTTCAGAGCAGAGACATGCTGGCGTGGATGGCAGATGGCAATGTGAGGATGAAATGAGGGGCCCACAAGGTGAGCAAACCCTGTGCTCCCCAATGCCAGAGAGAAACAGGTTTGGACTGTGCGGCCCTGGCAGGAGAGGGCTTTGCTGTCTGCAATGTCACTGCAGCCCAGAGAGGCTGTGGTGGAGGTGAAGCTGATCGCCAAGAAGGACAGGTTGCTGCTGAAAATATCCTTGACTGTGGACATCCTGTTATCCAGGCACGCTGTGAAAATCATTCACCTGTTCCTTGATTGTACCATCAAGGAGGTGAACAAAGGATGGGGGTAAGAAGCATCAGCAGCATTTGAAAGTGTTGGCACATGAGTGGAGACCCTGCTGTGGTGTGCCTCGTACTCATGCACTGCCCCATGCATCTAACGGCTAGACGTGGGACAGGCACTGCTTCCCTGCAGTGGTGGCATTTAGTAGCTTGCTCCTAAGCCCCAAATCTGTCTGAGATGCCATTAGAGGTGTCTGTTAGTGACCAGCTCTGAACGGGGATTGCTGTCCGATAGGTCCTAAGATGCCCTCATCAGATGCCCTTGTGCTGGGCAGCTTTGGCATCTGAGCTAGCACCACAGGCCGGTATTTGGCCATTAAAGTGAGCAGCTGCCCTGTCCCTGTCTGGGTGACTGGTCTCATACCCGAACAAAAGAAGGCGATTCTTAGACCTAACTCTGACAGAAATGACACAGCTGGAAAGGAGTGTCTCTCCCCAGCTGTGGGAGGGAACATCAGTGGTTGCTTCATTCTGTTTCACAGCAGGTTCCCCTGGAACCCCAGGGACACCTGGAGGGAGCCCAGAGGGGCAGAGAAAGCGCTGCCTTGGGCTGGGCCTCTGCTGCTGAGCTGGGCTGGGCTCCTGGGCTGGAGGGAGCTCCTGGCAAGTGGGCAGCCTTGCAGAGAGACAGCTCTGCCCAGGAGCAGCTCCTCTGCAAAGCGCAGCAGGGCTGAGGGTGCTGCCTGCAGGCACCGAGGGGTGAGGAGCCAGGCAGAGAGAGGTTAAAGGCAGACGTGAGTGGGAAGGTGCACAGAGCTCACTGGAGCAGAAATCTCCACAGCCCTTGACACGGTAAGGCTCTGGCTGCAGGGCAATGCACTTGAGTATCCTGGAGGGATCTCCTAGAGCTGGCACATCCCATGGTTGGTGCAGTGGAGAGGGGTGTCCTCCAGAGCAGTGATTCTGTGCTGGGGCAGGGACCCTGCCGCCTGCCAGGGTCAGCTCTCAGCCTGCCCAGCGAGCTGCTCATGGCAATCTAGGGAGAAGCTGTGGGTGGAAGCAGCAACCCTCGTCAGGTTCTGCTGTTGAGAGGGTGCTGCATGGGCCAGGGCTGCTCACAGCTCCAGATCACCCCCAGGACATTTGCAGAGGGTCCTTTTGAAGAAGGAAATTGAGGCAGCATTTACCCGAAGGAGAAGTGGCTGGGTGGGCAGTGGGAGATGAGAATTTCCTTCTGCCTTGTGGAAAAGGCATGGAGACCCCAGTTCTCCTTAGCACTTGTCTGAGCTGCTCCTCAGCCCCTGCAGGCACAGAGATGCCCCTGGACAGTGCCCTGCTGCCAGGAGGGGTCTGCAGGGCAGAGCTGAGCACACAGTGGGGGGGACTGGCTGTTTGAGCAGGGACAGGGAGGAGATGTGGGGACAGAGAACCAGCCCCTGGCAGGGACAGCTCCAGGCACCAGAGACGTGGGCAGGGAGTGAAAGGGATCTGCTCCCAGAAGCGCCATGGGAAGGTGGGGATTCAGGCACCTCTCTGCCATCCCCTGCACTGCAGATGCCTTCCCTGGAGCAACTCCCTGGTCTCCTCTCCCACCCAGAAGAGCCTCTGTCCCTATGGCCCCAGGGTCCAGGGCAGGAGTTACCTCCTCCACAGCTGGACCTCCCGAAAAGAAGCACACGGGTCCTACAATTAATATTGATGTGTGCTTGTGTCTGTGAGGTGGAGAGCACAGCTGGGTATGGAGAAGGCTTCCCTGCATGCCTCTCTGCCTTCCTCTCCTTGCTTCGTTTTTTTTTTTTTTTTGGAGCGTAGCAGTATCCTTCCTTGATTCCCTCCCTGTCAGTGATGCTCTTGTTCTCTGGGGTTGAGGTGGGGCTGCAGGTCAGCTTCTCTTCTAACTATGACTGGGGGTCCTTCAATGGAGGTGTCTTCATGGGAACTAGGTGTCCAAGCTGTATTTACAACTGTGAGGCACCATGTCATTCAGTTGACAGGGTTGGGGACTGAGCTGACTCGTTCCTCATTCAGCTCAGGGAGGGGGATTTCAATGAGAAATAGTACGTGATTTTCGAGAGAAGATTCTCCTAACTTGTCGCTGTCTATTCCTTTTTGGACAGTGCCCAATGCCCAGGGGAAGCAAATGCCCAATGACAGCTCCATCACCCAGTTCCTCCTCCTGGCATTGGCAGACACACGGGAGCTGCAGCTCTTGCACTTCTGGCTCTTCCTGGCCATCTACCTGGCTGCCCTCCTGGGCAACGGCCTCATCATCACCGCCATAGCCTGCGACCACTGCCTCCACACCCCCATGTACTTCTTCCTCCTCAACCTCTCCCTCCTCGACCTGGCCTCCATCTCCACCACTCTCCCCAAAGTCATGGCCAATTGCCTGTGGGACACCAAGGCCATCTCCTACTTGGGATGTGCTGCACAGCTCTTTTTTTTAATCTTCTTCATTTCAGCAGAGTATTGTCTCCTAACTGTCATGGCCTATGACCGCTACGTGGCCATCTGCAAACCCCTGCACTACGGGACCCTCCTGGGCAGCAGAGCTTGTGTCCACATGGCAGCAGCTGCCTGGGGCACTGGGTTTCTCAACTCTCTCCTGCACACGGCCAATACATTTTCCCTACCCCTCTGCCAAGGCAATGTCCTGGACCAGTTCTTCTGTGAGATCCCTCAGATCCTCAAGCTCTCCTGCTCAGATGCCGACCTCAGGGAAGTGGGGCTTCTTGTGGTTACTGCCTGTTTAGTCTCTGGGTGTTTTGTTTTCCTTGTGGTGTCCTATGTGCAGATCTTCAGGGCTGTGCTGAGGATCCCCTCTGAGCAGGGACAGCACAAAGCCTTTTCCACGTGCCTCCCTCACCTGGCTGTGGTCTCCCTCTTTGTCAGCACTGTAATGTTTGCCTACCTGAAGTCCCCCTCCATCTCCTCCCAATCCCTGGATCTGTTGATGGCAGTGCTGTACTCAGTGGTGTCTCCAGCAATGAACCCGCTCATCTACAGCATGAGGAACCAGGAGCTCAAAGACGTCTTGAGGAAAGTGATTTCAAGGGCTTTTTTCTGGAGGCATAAACTTCCCTTCTGTCTCCACAAATAACTCCCACGGTAAACCATTCTAGGACTTCACTTTGTGAGGTTTTCTGTTATCATTAACATCACTATGTTTATAAGTATAGTTATCTTTTTCATTGTCATTATCATCATTATCGTTATCACTATCATTATTGCTTCATTGCGCTTTCTCTGTCTTGCCTGTAGCATGTATTTATGTATGGCTACCACTGGGTCAGTGCTGACTCTCTCATAGCAGCTCTTTAATAAATGGCTTCTCCCCAGTGCAGTGCCTGAAGCCTCGACTTCTCTTCCAAAGCTGTTGCCAAGAGTGGTCATGAGCAACTGCACCCCAAAAGGGCCTGTTGCTCCCTGGACTCAGGAGCAAAGAGCTCAATGTCATGTTGCGACCTGTTAGAGAGCAAGGTTTGGATTCAAGTTTCTAGTTACAGTGGAGATGGTGAATGGTCACCGAGGTACATATGCAGGGCTGTCCCACGTGGGGGACACATCCCAGGGCTTCCAGATTTGGCAGGCGATGTCCTTAAGGATGGGAGTCTGGAGTTGCCTGGGGAGCCTGGGGCATCTCCCTGGACAGCGTGTGCTTGGGGTGGGCAGTGACATGAGCCCCACAAAGTGAGAGGTCCCCCACAATGGAGTTGCCCAAAGGGCAAGTGCTAAACCCAGGGATCTGTAGGGGAACGAGGACTCTGCAGTCCCAGGGGAGGCAGTGGGCACCAAGCAGGTACAAAAAAGGAAGACTGGAGAGTGATTCTTGTCACCCTCGGGCCCTAATGAACACACCTACTGTCCTTGGAAAAGCACCACAGTCCCTTCAAGCACCTGCCACATCCAGAGACCCCCAGGGAGGCAGATTAGCGGTAGCGATCCCCATCCAGGTCAAGACCCTGCAGGGAGCATGGGGAGGGGGCCAGGAAACGTCCAGCTGCATCAGAGGAGAGGTGGGGAAAATTCGGGTGGCAGCTGATGTGGGCTGGAAATTGCCTGGGGGAGACAAATTCTGGCATTGCGCTCATCAGCAGCAGTGCCCAGACTGTGGTTACCCTAAAGCATGCTCACAGTGCAGAGCCAGAAGTCCTTTCTGTCCTGGTGCTCCATGAGGTCTGGGAAGTGGATGAAGCAGGATTGGAATCCCTCACTCCCCACCCCTTAGTGCCATGGTTCCTCCTGAAGCATGGCATTGAAAGGGAGGCTGGGAACCTTTATCGGGGCTTGCACTGAAGGAAGCATGACCCTGTGAGTTTGCTGTTGCCCCTCAGTCCCTGTGCCCAGCACATGCCCTTGAGACAGTCTCCCCCAGCCCATATGCTGGCCCCAAAGTCACCCCCAATCCTGACCCTTTGTGTTTTCCAGCCCTGGCCATTCACCATGGTCCAGGTGTGGGCTGATCATTTAAATGTGACCGGCTCCGCCTACACTGGGAGAACATCCAGCCCTTCCCCAACTCACACATGCCCAGACCCCGGCAGACCCCTGTCTATGAACCCCTGCACAGGACACAGCCAAATCTGGGCAGGGACCAGCGCTGGGGAGGGCTGCCAAAGCAGGAGGGCTGCAGAGGGATGTGGCGCTGAGGTCTATTGGGCAGACTGTACCAGGGGGAAGTTTTCCCACCCGCAAATGCACCCTGCCCCATTGATGCCTGCACAGCTGGGCTGTGTGGCAGCAGAGCTGCGCTGGTGCAGGGATGGGATGGGAATGAGAACAAGAGCCATGATGCTCCAGGAAGCTCTCATACTGCCAGGACCCCAAATGACCCTCACAATGACCCTCAAACAGGCAGGGCTGTCACCCCAGTCATAGTACTGGAGGGAGAGGGTGAGCTCTAACAGCTCCAGCTCTGCCAGCAGACTCTCTGAAGCCAGAGCAGCTCCCCACAGTCAGGAGAGCACTCACTGCTGCTCGCAGGCTTGGGGGTGCCTTGGGGGTGCAGCCCCTGGCACCGCTTCCAGGAGGCCCAAGACACAGAGGCAAGCATCAGTTCCCTGCACCGCAGCCCCTGGTGCCTCTTTCCCTGTGTCACCATCCTCTCTCAGGAGCACCACTGGGTGCATTACTCCCTGCCTTGGTTGAAGAGGAGCTGCTGGAGGTCGTCTCTGATGTCCTCCATGGCCCCTTGCTCTGCCCCAGCACCCAGCTCCCATTCACTACCACAGTCCTTCTGTAGGGCATGTCTCTGCTTGGATCTGGCCACCCCAGCCTGCCTGCATGGTTCCAGAGGGTCCTAGTGAGGGTGTGCTTGGAGAGGAGGTTGTGATTCTCCTTGGTCTGAGTACGTGTGATGATCTGGCTGGAGATCATGAAGGGAAGGAAGGGACAAGAGACCATAAAGACAAGCAGCAGTAAGGGGAATTTCTTATCAGGTTACATGAAGAAAAAAATAAATACATCTATATACTCATACACACACATAGAGAGAGAGTTTTTTAAACATCTATATACACATATATCACCACGATAGTTGATAAAGAGTGGATCAGGGGCACAGAGGTTTTCAAAACTCAGCTGGAGAAAGCACTGACCTCCCTGATCTAACCATAAACTTCTCCCTGCTCAGAGCAGACCTTCAGTTGTCCCTTCCGACTCAAATCCTGAAGGAAGAAGGGGCTGGACATGGACTCAGGGGTAGGGGACACTGCTGCATGTTGAGGCATTGCTGCCATTTATAATCACTGTTTCACCCTGTCCTCAGGGTTACAAGGTGAGGGAGATCATCCTCAGGAGGAGGCTCTGCTCCAAGGGACACCAGGAGTCCCGTTGGTGTTGGGATACTACAGAAAAGTTCTCAGAAACCCTGCCAGGCATTACAGACCCAGAGAATCACAAAATAGTTGGGGATGTAAAGGATCTCTGGAGATCACCTAGTCCAACAGCCTTGCTCAAAGCAGGGTCAGCTAGGGCAGGTTGCCAAAAGCCATTGGGTCCAGCTGGGTTGTGAATATTTCCAAGGATGGAGACTCTCTGGGAAACCTGATCCAGTGTTTGACCTCCCTCACATTTTAAACAAGTGTTGTCTTGTGTTCAGATGGAACTTCATGGGGTTTCATCTTTTTTTTCTGTCACTGGGTACCACTGAGGAGAGTCTGGATCCCTCTTCTTCACTCCCTCCCATCAGGTTTTTTTACACTTTAATGAGATTCCCCCCGAGCCTTCTCTTCTCTAGGCTGAACAGTCCCAGCTCTCTCAGCCTCTCTTCATGTGAAAGATGCTCTGGTCCTCAGTCATCTTCACGGCCCAAAGCCAGACTCGTTTCTGCAAGTTCTCAATTTCATTGCACTGAGGAGACCCGAACTGGACCCAGCACTCCAGGTATTGCCTCACCAGTGCTGAGGAGAGGGGGAGGGATCACCTGCCTCTGCCTGCTGCCCTTCCTAATGCAGCCAAGGATGCTGATTGCCTTCTATACACATTGCTGGCACATTGCTGGCTGATGTCGCAC
Source organism: Nipponia nippon (assembly GCF_047370975.1). Classification (NCBI taxonomy): domain Eukaryota; kingdom Metazoa; phylum Chordata; class Aves; order Pelecaniformes; family Threskiornithidae; genus Nipponia; species Nipponia nippon. The sequence continues at coordinate 109,240 of NW_028262389.1, forward strand.
TTCTTGTCCACCAGGACCTGCAGGTCCTATTCTGTAAAGGACCTTGCTCTTCCCTTTGTGGAACTTCATGAGGATCTCCTCTGAACCACTTCTCCAGCCTGTTGAGGTCCCTCAGAATCCCAGTGCAACCCTCTGGTTTATCAGCCACTCCTCCCAGTATCCTGTCATCTGTTAACTCCCTGAGGGTGCCCTCGGTCTCATCCTCCAGACCAGTAAGAGATGAAACAGTATTGGCCCTAATATTGGACCCTGGGGAACACCATGAGGGACTTGCCTCCCGCTGGAGTTTGTGTTGCTGGTCACAAGAGCCGTGAGCCCAGCAAGTCAGGCAGTTTGCCATTCCCCTCACTTTCCACTTCTCTAGTCCATTCTTGGTCTAGGAGGGTGTTATGGGAGCCTGGCTGAGCAGCTCCACAGCTCCTCCTGCTCGTCCTCCTTGAAGACAGGAGTGACATACGCTTTCTTCCAGTCCTCACAAGTCTCACCCAAAAGCCATGGGACCTTTCAAAGGTGACCAAGAGTGGCTTCACAATGACATTGGCCAGGTCCCTCAGCCCTCACGAGCACATCTTGTCAGCTCCCATGGCCTTGTTTATATCTGGTTTGTCTAAAGGTTCCCTAACCTGATCCTCCTCCACCAGACTTGCCCTCTGGTCTCAGGGGCCTGGGATTCCTGAAGGCCGGTCTCACCAAGAAGGCACTGGGTGCCTTGGCCCTTTCTGCATCCTCTGTCACTACAGCCCCAGCCCCATTTAGCAGCAGGCCCGTGTTTTTTCCCAGCCTTCCTTTTGCTGCTGATGTCACTGTAGAAGCTGCTCTTGTTCTTCAAATTCCTCCACAGGTGCAACTTCAGGTGGGCTTTGGCTTTCCAAGCCCATTCTCTGCAGTCTTGGGAAGTTATCGTTGATGGTCTCCAGAAACCGCCTGGATTGCATGCGTCCTGCCCTGTTGTCCTTCCAGCAAATATCAGGGTGGTTCAAGTCCTCATGCAGACCAGGGCCTGTGAATGTGAGGTTTCTGCCTGTTGCCTCAAGAAGGCCTCCTCTGGTGCTTCCTGCTCAGGTGCTCTGTACCAGGCACAACATCAGCGATGCTGGTCTGCCTGCTAATCCTGACCCATAAGCTCCTAGCTAGCTCATTACCCATCCCAAGGCAGAGCTCCATGCATTCCTGCTGACCTCTGCGGTAAAGGGCAGCTCCCTCTCCTTTCCTTCCCTTCCCTTCCCAAAAAGCTTGGATCCTGCCTGCATGTGCTTGAGGTCTTTGTCCCCTTGGCCATGGCAGCTGTCTGTGCTACCGACATCTATGAGGAGACAGGTTGCTCTCAAGGCACTGGGGCCTTATTGTCTCCTTGCAGCCCCTGGGAAGGCCGGCCACTGCCATACTCTTGTCCTTCACTAAGCATTGCACATCCCACATCACCCTGCCCCAGGAAGAGCCCTGAGCTCTGTGAGGGACAGGATCTCCCTTCCCACAGGCTGGAGGTCAGCACTTGGCCTTTCTGCTGCATCAAGTCAACCAAGGCTTGACTCACATCAGAGCCACCTGCACAGTGCCTTTGCCTACCTGTAATCACAGCCTCCAGTTATCTGCTCTGACAAGTCCATGAGGAGGCTTTGTCAGTAATGGCCCTCAGTGGGGCTCAGACTGGCCAAAGGGCTATTCCATACCATATGACGTCATGCTCAGTATATAAGCTGGGGGAAGAAGAAGGAAGGGGGGGACATTGGGCGCGATGGTGTCTGTCTTCCCAAGTAATCGTCACATGTGATGAAGCCCTGCTTTCCTGGAGATGGCTGAGCACCTGCCTGCCGATGGGAAGGAGTGAATGAATTCCTTGTTTTGCTTTGTTTGCGTGCAAGGCTTTTGCTTTGACTATTTAACTGTTCTAATTTATTTTACTTCAATTATTAAACTGTTCTTATCTCAACCCAGGAGTTTTCTCCCTTTTACCCTCCTGATTCTCTCCCCCATCCCACCAAGGGGGGAGTGAGCGAGCAGCTGCGTGGTGCTTACTTGCCAGCTGCGGTTATACCACGATACATGGCCACACAGCTCAGCTAACATTGGCGCTGTCCTCTCCCGGGCACTTCCCAGCCCAGCCCAGCCCAGCCCAGTCCCTCCCCAGCTCTCCCCACCTCCCCTGCCCTCTCCCCAGTCCAGCCCAGCAGAGCAGCCCAGCCTGGGCTGGCCCCATGGCAGTGCCCACCGCAGGGTGCTGCAGAGCTCTGGGCACCCACCCCACAGCCCCAGCCCCTCTGAAGGGCACAGCAGCTGCTGGGGGGCAGAGAAGGGTCAGCCTCCCCATCAGCCCCAGGGCTGGAGGCTCACCATGGCATGAGGAAATGGAGGTTAATGAAGCTGAAGAACTCCTGGTCTGGGGTCCTGGAGCTCCGCACCACAGACTGCCTCTGCCAGCTCAGTGCCAGCCCCTCTCCCCAGGCCAGCACAAGAGTCCTGGTTTCTCTTTCTCATGGATTCCTCCCTGCAGGCACAGAAATGCTCCCTTGCTCTTCTCCCTGGACATCCCTTTCCCCAGGTGGGCATGTCCAGGCTGGCCTGGCCAGCCTGTCTTGGTTCCCACCCCGTGCTCTGCACAGGGCCCTGAGCTGGCAGTGCTACTCTGAAAAGAGCAGGACCTGATGTTGTCCATGGCCATGGCTCCAGAGAAGCAGCAGCCGTGGTGTGAAGGTGGCAGAAAGGATCTGTCCACTGAGGCAGCAAGGGGCAGCCCTGAGGTCCACAAGTGCCTGCTTCTCCATGTGGCAGCTGGGCTCGTGGCTCCTTGACCCCTCCTGTGTGCTAGGGCTGCACCCGCAGCTCCAGAGGAGATGTAAGAGATGGGAGGAGAGGCAAATAATTTGCTGCTGGATTCTTTATTGTGTTTACCTGCCCAGGGAGGCTGGCTCCATAGGCACATGATGTCTTTTAGGTCGGAAAACACTGGCAGGCATATGGATAATATTATTTATGTGGAAGTCCTGTATGAAGTATAATAAACAAAGAGAAAACAGGACAGAGAAGATCAAAAGAGCATCCGAGGTTTTCCTGAGAATGATGGACACCTTATTGATGCTGCAGAAGTATATGTTCAAACGGTTTCCGCAGGGCCTCCTTGATCTCCTTGTTCCTCATGCTGTAGATGATAGGGTTTGCTGCTGGAGGCACCACACTGTACAGCACTGCCACCACCAGATCCAGGGATGAGGAGGAGATGGAGGGGGGCTTCAAGTAGGCAAACATTACAGTGCTGAGGAAAAGGGAAACCACGACTAGGTGAGGGAGGCACGTGGAAAAGGATTTGCGGCGCCCTTGCTCAGAGGGGATCCTCAGCACAGCCCTGAAGATCTGCACATAGGACACCACAAGGAAAACAAAACACCCAAATGTTAAACAGACACTAACCACAAGAAGCCCAACTTCCCTGAGGTAGGCATCTGAGCAGGAGAGCTTGAGGATCTGGGGGATTTCACAGAAGAATTGGTCCACAGCATTGCCTTGGCAGAGGGGCAGTGAGAATGTATTGGCAGTGTGCAAGACAGCATTGAGAAACGCACTGCCCCAGGCAGCTGCTGCCATGTGGACACAAGCTCTGCTGCCCAGGAGGGTCCTGTAGTGCAGGGGTTTACAGATGGCCACGTAGCGGTCATAGGCCATGACAGTGAGAATACAATATTCTCCTCCAATGAAGAAGAGAAAGAAAAAGAGCTGGGCAGCACACCCTTGGTAGGAAATGGCCCTGGTGTCCCACAGGGCATTGGCCATGGACTTGGGGAGAGTGGTGGAGATGGAGCCCAGGTCGAGGAGGGAGAGGTTGAGGAGGAAGAAGTACATGGGGGTGTGGAGGCGGTGGTCCCAAGCTATGGCAGTGATGATGAGGCCGTTGCCCAGGAGGGCAGCCAGGTAGATGGCCAGGAAGAGCCAGAAGTGCAAGAGCTGCAGCTCCTGCGTGTCTGTGAATGCCAGGAGGAGGAACTCGTTCGTGGAGCTGCCATTGGACATCTGCTGCTTCTGGGCAGGGAAACTGCCAAAGGAGAGAAAAGAGGAAAATTCAGAGAAGTTTCTCTGAGAAAAATTTCATTCATTCATTGTGCAATACCTAAGCGTGCTTTTATTCCCTCGGGGGGGGCGGGTTGTTTTGCAGCTCCGAGGCTTCAGCTCAGGTTTGTGCTGGCTGAGTGTGCTGTGCAGAGCCGTGCCCTCTCCCCAGGGGCTCCGGAAGGGTCAGCCGTCTTTTCCAGCAAGGACCCATGGAGGCAGCAACAGCCCAGGGTGTTTGGAGGGAGGCTTCCTGGGGAGAAGTTCCCTGTGCTGCACTAGAGCGGAGGGCAAAAAGCCCAGAAGGACGCTTTCTTCCCCAGAGGAAGGTGGGAGATGAGGTGCAGCAATTGTGTCTCGGTACACTGTGTTTTAGTATGCAGACACCCCCATCCCACTTGGGAAATGGTCTTGGAAGGGGTCACATTCCCCATTGCTCTCAGTGCAAACCTCCGTCAGTGCTCCCATGCAGGAGGGCTGCTCTGTCCATCAGCCTGGTGCCCAGCTGCTCTGGGCTTGCACCGCTCTCAGCTGCAGGACGACTGCACCCAGAGGTTGCTCTGCAAAAGACGCTGGAGTGTCCTGGGAGCAGAGGGGTCCTGTTCCAGGTGCAGAGTTCAAAACACCTCTCCTTTCCAGCACAGCTCTGCAGAGTATGAGGAAGAGGACAGGGCAAGGATGCTGATTGGCATGGGCAGATTGGGTGCTCTCAGACATCTCCTAGGTCCTACAAGAGAGCTGTGCCCTTCTGGAAGGATGCTCACAGCCCCGCAGGACTCCCTGCCCAGCATAATCAGGTGTCTTACGGTGCTGTCTGCTAAGGGAAGCAGTGCCTCATTGCCCAAGCACTGAGTGCAGTGTCTGGAGCCTGGAAAATGAAGAGAGGACTTGGGCACCTTGGTCCCATGGAAACACCTCCAGGGCAGCGCCCTCCAGGTCAGGGCCAGAGCAGGCACTCCCCACCCCCACCCCTTGCCCCACACCACCACCGTTACTGCCAGGGACCCCACGAGCAGGAAGAAGAGCAGTACAGGCAGGTGGAGGAACAAAGAAGAACGCTGTGACTCTCCTCCTAAGGGAAGCAAGGAGAGGAGAGGCGGCCGGGCACTCAGGAAAGCCTTCTCCTTACCCAGCAGAGCACAGCACCTCCCAGTCAGCAAAAGCGCAGGGCAGTCGCTCTCAGCCCCTTTGCCCTGCAGAGGGAAGCGGCCACATGTCAGGAGAGATGCCCCTCTGCTGTGCCAGAGCTCTGGCTGCAGAGGAGGCAACTCCTGCCCTGGACCACACAGCCTTGAGGGCAGAGGCTGTGCTGGGTGGGAGACGAGAGCAGGGGTCTTGCGCAGAGGAAGGTGTCTGCATTGGAGGGCATGACAGGGAGCTTCCCAAATTCTGCCTCCCATGCCATTTGGGGTTGGAGGTTCCTAGAGCTCTCTGCCCATGTGTCTGCTGCCTGGAGCTATCCCTGCCGGGAACTGTTTCTCTGCCCTCCAGTTTTTCCCTGTCAGGGATCACAGACCCCATCACCCACTCCTGTCTGCTCAGCTCTGACCTGAAGAAACCTCCCGGTTCCAGGCACTCTCTGGTGGTACTCCCCGCTTGCAGGCAGTAAGGAGCAGGTCAGAGAAACCCTGCTGAGGCCAGCAAAGGTGATGCTGGTGCTCTCTGGAGGTAAAGGAGGGGATGGAAGCAGTTGCCTTGGCTCCTACCAGACCTACTGATTTCTCAGCATGGCAGCTCAGGACTCTCAGGCTCCCTCGCCAAATGCAGCAGCACCTTTTCCCCTTTTCCTGAAACAGCAGGAAACTGGAAGCACGGCCTCAGGAAAGCTCTTTAGCTGTAAGGTATCCCCTGCCTTGCTCTTCCTCTGCAAGAGTGCCCTCTGAAATGCCCTGGGCAGCTCTGGCTGCACACCCTGCCTTCACCCCTTCCCCCTTGTCTAACATGAGCCCCTGGGCTGGGAGGCCTCCTGACAGACCCTGGAGGCTATGAACGCTTTCGGAGACCCTTCCCGCAGCGGCAGCTGCATTGCCCTGCACCAAGAGACTTACCGTGTCAAGGGCTGGAAAGGTTTCTTCCCTTGCAGCGCTCCTCTCTCCTCCCACTCCAGCCTGCCTTTAATCTCGCTCTGCCCTACTCCTTTGCCCAGAGCCCTGCTGCGCTTGGCAGAGGAGTTGCTCCTTGGCAGAGCTGTCTCTCTGCACTGCTGCCTGCTTCCCAGGAGCTCCCTCCACCCCAGGAGCCTGTCTCAGCCCTGGAGGAGGGCACCTGCCCAAGACGTCACTTTCTCTGCCCCCCACCCCACTCGGCGCTCCCTCCAGGTCTCCCTGGGGCTCTCCAGGAACCTGCTTGGGAAGAGACTGAAGGAATCACCGATGTTGCCTCTCTCACCTCTGCAGAGACGTTTCTTTGCAGCAGTGGCCTTTCTCCTCTCCCAGACACAGTTAGGTCTGAGAATCCCCCTTCCTTGGCCCATCATGAGGTGGGACACCTGGAGACTGCCAGGGAGGCATCTCCTTTAGCCATGCTGAGGGAAGGCAATCAGCTGAGTCAATGGGGGCAATGTCATGCTGGATTTGTAGTGCTGGGGCTGGAAGGAACCTCAGCTCCCTCCCCTGCCTGCCACAAACCCCCAGGAGGTGGGATTCCTCTTGCTTCAGTCATGGACCTGGTACAAATACGCACCTGCACTCCTTTCCTACAGTGCCATGGTCATCCCCCTGTCACTCCAGAAATACAGATGGGTTCTGCCCCTTTATAGCTTGATGGCATTTGGGTACACTGTGTACTGGTGTGCATTAGAGCCTTACACTCCTGCGGGTCTCCTGTTCCAGGCCATCAAATCCATACAGTCCAGTAAACCCGGTTGTCCCTTTCAACCACCTGGCTGGAGGCAGGATCCCCTCTAATCCTGGTCATAGCATTCATATAATCATAGAATCAAAGAATCATAGAATGGTTTGGGTGCAAAGGGACCTTTAGTGGTCATCTAAACCCCCCTGCAATGGGCAGGGACTTCTACAACTAGATCAGGTTTCTCAGAGCCCCATCTAGCCTGTCCTTGAATGTTTCCAAGGATGCGGCATCTACCACCTCTCTGGGAAACCGGTTCAAGTGTTTCACTCCCCTCATTGGGAAAAATTTTTCCTTGTGTTCAATCTAAATCTACCCTCCTACAGCAGCCTTCTCTTCTCCAGGCTGAACACCCCCAGCTCTTTCAGCCTTTCCTCATAGCAGAGGTATTCCATCCCTCGGATCATTTTTGTGCCCCTCTTCTGGACCCGCTCCAACAGGTCCATGTCCTTCCTGTACTGAGGACTCCAGAGCTGGACGCAGTACTCCATGTAGGGTCTCACCAGAGCAGAGTAGAGGGGCAGAATGCCCTCCCTCGACCTGTTGGCCACGCTTCTTTTCATGCAGCCCAGGATACAGTTGGCTTTCTGGGCTGTGAGAGCACATTGCCCGCTCATGTCCAGCTTTTCATCTACCAGTGTCCCCAAGTCCTTCTCCTCAGGGCTGCTCTCCATCCCTTCATCCCCCAGCCTGTATTGACACCAGGGGTTGCCCTGACCCAGGTGCACGACCTTGCACTTGGCCTTGTTGAACCTCACGAGGTTCACATGGGCCTCCTTCTCAAGCTTGTCCAGGTCCCTCTGGATGGCACCCTGACCCTCGGGAGTGTCACCTGCCCCACTCAGCTTGGTGGCATCTCAAAACTTGCACTCAGTTGCACTATTCATGTCCTTGATAAAGATATTCAACAGTACTTGTCCCAGCATGGACCCCTGAGGGACACCACTTGTGCGTTGGGTATCTCCAGGGGTGGTCTCCACTCTAAGGTGGGCTTTGACTAGATGATCTCCAGCACCTACAACCTCTCTTCTTCCTCTTGGATTTGACCTTGAAGCTATCGCAGGATTTCTGATGTCTCCACTGGAGTGGTTGTCTTCTCAGTCAACACCCAAGGTTGAGCTTGAGACCTTCTAAAGATCTAATGGCCACCCGGCACCAGCGGAGGAGGACAAGCCTTGAGCCCACCCAAGCTCAGGTGAAGGCCTGGGCAGAGGCTTCCCTCCAAGGAAGGCTGGATGAGGTGAGGGGGAGTCTCAGCCAAGGGCTGAAGGCACTGGGGGAGGTGAGGCTGGCCCACAGCAAGGTGAAGGTCAAGAAGCGGGGCTGCAGCTGGGGCCAGAGGACACATGGGGCATGGCATAGTGGAGGGAAGGGAGGGAGGGGTATGGACAATGGACGCATTTAGGGGTGCCAAGGTTGCACTTAGGGGTCCATGGGGGCCCTTAGGGATCTGGGGGGCAGTTAGGGGTCTGTACAGGGATGAGACCCAGTCTATAAGGTTAAAGAGATCCAGTTTGTACGGGGACAGGGGACAGGGCCCAGTCTCTACTGGGATGGGGCCAGGGGATCCAGTTTGTACTGGGATGGGGCCCAGGCTGTACTGGCAGGAGTTAAAGGGATCCAGGCTGGACTGTGATGGGACACAGCCTGTACTGGGAAGGGATCATGGGATCCATTTTGTACTAGGACGTGCCCAGTCTGTAATGGAAAAGGATAAAAGGATGCAGTTTGTCCTGGGACAGGGACCAGTCTGAGCTGGGCAATGTGAAAGGGATCCAGTTTGTACTGGGATGAGGCCCAGTCTGTGCTGGGAAGGGGACCAAGGGCTCCAGTTTATACTGGGACAGGGCAAAGTCTGTGCTGGGAGGCGTTAAAAGGAACCAGTTTGTACTGGAACAGGGCCCAGTCTGTACTGGCAGGTATTAAATGTGTCCAGTTTGCACTGGGAGAGGCCCCATTCTGTACTGGGAGGTGTTTGAAGGATCCACTTTGTATTGGGAGGGGGCCCAGTCTGTACTGGGAGAGGTAAAGGGATCAGGCTTGTACTGGGACGGGGCCCAGTCTGTACTGGGAGGGGGTCAGGGGATGCAGTTTATAACGTGACAGGGCCCAGTCTGTACTGGGAGGGGTTAAAGGAACCAGTTTGGACTCGGATGGGGTCCATTCTGTACTATGAGGGGTTAACAGGATCCAGTTTATAATGTGACAGGGCCCAGTCTGTACTGGGAGTGGTTAAATGGACGCAGTTTCTGCTTGGAGGGGGGTCAGTCTGTACTGAGAGGGGTTAAAGGGTTCCAGTTTGTACTGGGACTTGTCCCAGTCCAAACTGGAAGGAGTTCAGAAAAAGAAATCTAGGTAATAGCTGAAAAAGTCTTCATTTCCAGCTTTTCATGATTTTTTAAGAAATTTTGCTGATCCCTGAGGGATGCTGCTAGTATCTGGCTCCTCAGAGGACTTTGTACCACTGACAGATTTGTTCCTGATCGTCCAGCCAACTTCCCACCCAGCGCAGCATCCACTTCTTCAGTCCAGATGTCAACAATCCGCTCTAGGGAGACCACGGGAAACCACATCCAAAGAGTTGCAAAAGTCCAGGTACACAGCATGCCCTTCTTTCCCCTCCCACATGGGTTCAGCAATCCTTTTCTTGTCCTTCAAGTGATGGAGATAGCTGCAAGAGCATTTGCCCTGCCACCTTCCCAGGGACGGAGGTGAAGCTGACCAACCTGTAACACTCCCAATCCTCCTTCTTGCCCTTCTTGAGGATGGGTTTGATATTTGCCTTTTCTGAGGACCTTGCAGCCTCCCTGATCTCTCTGCCCCTTCCAAGATGTTTTAGAGAGGTCTCCTGATGACACCAGCCAGCTCCACCGGCACCTCTCTGCTCCTTCCCACACCAGAAGCCTTCTTCATATCCCACCCTTCCAGCGGAGTGCCCAGGACACAGCACACGCCAGTCCAGGTCCTCTGGCCTAGCTCAGAAGAGAGCCAGAAGTGATTTCTTCCTGCAGGCCCACAGCTCCAATGGGGTCTCTGTGCAGCTCACAGCTTCCCTGAGCATTTTTCTCAGTGTCCCCCAACCTTTCTAGTCCACAGGCGGTAGATGAAGGGATTGAACAGGGATGTGAGGATGGTGTAGCAAAAAGGGTTTTGTCAAACTGTCTCAGGAGGGCTGTTCTGGGCATCACACCCCCAAGGATGAGGGTGTCATAGAAAAGAGTGGCACTAGTGAGGTGAGAGGAGCAGGTGGAGAAGGCTTTCTGCCTGCCCACGCTGGATGGGAGAGCTGCCCCAGGGAGGCATCTCCGATGCACACAGGATGACCATGTGAACAGGAAGGGGAGGATGGGATCTAAAAAGCAGGTTATGACAGCAAAGAGCACGAGTGTCACAGTGTCACTGCGTGAGAGCTCCACAATGGGGTGAAATCACAGAAGAAGTGGCCCACTCCACTGGGGCCACACAACTGTATCTGGGACACGACTGAAATTAAGACTGTAGATGACAGAAATGCCCCTAGTGAAGGGGCAGCTGCCCTCTGGAGACAGACCTGCCGGTTCATGAGTCTTGTAGAGAGCAGGGCGTGGCACACAGCCCAGTACTGATCGTAGGGTGTGATCACGGGTAGTAAACACTCGGTACATGCAAAAGGTGCAGGAAACAATACCAACACCGTGATGAGCAGAGATGGTGCTGTCCCCAGTCACACAGCTGGCCATCAGCTGGGGCAGGTGGTGGATCTGTAGAAGATCTCCAGGGAAGACAAATGGCCCAAGAAGAAGCCATGGGGGTGTGCAGATGCTAGTTTGCCACCACGTGCATGATGATGAGGGTTTTCTCAAGAACAAAGACTATGCAGGTCATGAGAGAGAGAGGGAAGAGATTTGCCTAAGGGCTGGGAACGTTCTCCATTCCGTAGGTATGGGGGACTCCATCATGGCCCCTGTCCTGGTTTCAGCTGGGATAGAGTAAATTTTCTTCTTAGTAGCTGGTATAGTGCTGTGTTTTGGATTTAGGATGAGAATAATGTTGATAACACACTGATGTTTTCATTCTTGCTGAGCAGAGTTTACACCAGTCAAGGACTTTTCAGCTTCCCATGCTCTGCCAGGTGCACAAGAAGCTGGGAGGGGGCACAGCCAGAACAGCTGACCCAGACTGGCCAAAGGGCTATTCCATACCATATGACATCATGCTCAGTATATAAAGCTGGGGGAAGAAGAAGGAAGGGGGGGACGTTCGGCGTGATGGCGTTTGTCTTCCCTAGTAACCGTTACGCATGATGGAGCCCTGCTTTCATGGGGATGGCTGAACACCTGCCTGCCGATAGGAAGTAGTGAATGAATTCCTTGCTTTGCTCTGCTTGTGCGCGTGGCTTTTGCATTCCCTATTAAACCGTCCTTATCTTAACCCTCACGAGTTTTGTCCCTTTTACTCTTCTGATTCTCTCCCCCATCCCACCTTGGGGGAGTGAGCGAGCGGCTGTGTGGTTCACAGTTGCTGGCTGGGGTTAAACCATGACAGCCCCATTGCCCTTTCTTCACCTATGAGGATGAATATTTGGTTCAGTTTTAGTTGCTTGGGTCTCAGACAGACAAATCAATGCAAGTACATTTATTTTGTTTAATTAGAGAAGGAGTATAGCTCCTTATTTACACAGTCGGTGGGTCACACTAGTGAGGAAGATAATGAAGTAGAAGTGGGGTGTCCACATGTCTTTGTGGACAACATTATCACAAGTTAAAAAAGCAAGAAAAGGAAAAACTTACCCAACAACAATAATGAGAACAAAAATTAATCAAGAAAGGCTGGGCCTGTTATGAGTTACATTATGAGTCATCTGTTGAAGAAGATGGACACTCTGTAGCTCCTGGAGAACATCCAGTCATCAGTTTCCACACTGCTTCCTTGAGCTCCTGGTTCCTCCTGCTGTAGATGAGGGGGTTCACTGCTGGAGGCATCACCGAGTACAGGGCAGCCACCACTCGATTCAGGGATGGGGAGGAGGTAGAGGGGGGCTTCAGGTAGGCAAATGTGGCAGTGCTCAGAAACAGGGAGACCACGGCCAGGTGAGGGAGGCACGTGGAAAAGGCTTTGTGCCGTCCCTGCTCAGAGGGGATCCTCAGCACGGCCCTGAGGATCTGCACATAGGACGCCACAATGAAAACAAAACACTCCAAAAAGACAAAAGTACTAAACACAAGAAGTTTAAATTCCCTGAGGTAGGCATCTGAGCAGGAGAGCTTGAGGATCTGGGGAAGTTCACAGAAGAACTGCTCCAGGGTATTGCCTCGGCAGAGGGGTAAGGAAAATGTATTGGCAGTGTGCAGAAGAGCATAGAAGAAACCACTGCCCCAGGCAGCTGCTGCCATGTGGACACAAGCTCTGCTGCCCAGGAGGGTCCCATAGTGCAGGGGTTTGCAGATGGCCACGTAGCGGTCATAGGCCATGACAGTGAGAAGACAATACTCTGCTGAAATGAAAAAGACAAATAGAAAGAGCTGGGCAGCACATCCTGCATAGGAAATGGCCCTGGTGTCCCACAGGGAATTGGCCATGGACTTGGGGAGAGTAGTGGAGATGGAGGCCAGGTTGATGAGGGAGAGGTTGAGGAGGAAGAAGTACATGGGGGTGTGGAGGCGGTAGTCACAGGAGATGGTGGTGATGATGAGGCCGTTGCCCAAGAGGGCAGCCAGGTAGATGGCCAGGAAGAGTCAGAAGTGCAAGAGCTGCAGTTCCCGCGTGTCTGCAAATGCCAGGAGAAGGAACTCAAGGATGGAACTGCCGTTGGACATCTGCCTCTCTGCATGGGGACCTGCCCAAGGAGGTAAAGGCAGTGAGAAGTTAGGGTAGAGTTCTCTGAGCAAAGCCTATTGCAGTTCTCATGGAAACACCCCAGACTGCCTTGCACCTTTCAGGGACACCTTTGGCAGGTCCCTTTCATGAGCTTTGGTTGGTGCTGGCTGAGGGTGCCATGTGGAGCAGGGGGCTCTGCTGTGGGCTCTGGAGGTGTCAGTCCTGTCCTACAGCAATAGGTAATAGCAACATGGGGTGATCTCAGATTAAATCCACTTTGGGTATCAATGAGCTTTCAGCATTGTTGCTCCCATTTCACCCCACTGCAGAGCAGAGCCGAAGGGATTTTGTTTTTTTTATCTCGTTCTAGTTGCCACACCACAACTGAGAAGTGCTTGTAAAGCAGAAATCCTTGGCACTTCTGCTGTACTCCAAGTGACATGTTGTGGGTGTTGACAGGCAAAGGGACTGTCCCTTAGTGCAGGGTGTGGAGAGCTGGTCCGTCTATCAGCCCTGGTCTCAGCTGCCTTTTCCTTGCAGCTCTTTGAGCTGGAGGATGATGACCAGATGTTCCCCTGAGAAGAAACCTGGAAACTTCTGAGAGCGGAGGAATCCAGTTCCCAAGTGCAGATCTCCAAACCCCTCCCCACCATCTCATCGTACCTGAGCAGGATCTCAGCTCTCCCCTCCCAGCCACGGACACACAGGGCTCATTGCAGCTGCCCACACAGATGATGAGCCACATTGCCATGGCCTTAGCACTGAGTTGTCTTCTCCATGGGACACAGAGAGCCTATGGGAGAGCTGTGCCCTTCTGGAGGACAGCCTGCATCCCAGCAGCACCCCCAGGGAAAGAGTCAGAAGTCCGGAAGACAGGGAGTCCTTAGGTGAGGGTCAGCTCATTGCCAGCCCCACACACTGCAGTGCCCACAGCCCCCAGGTAAGGTGGGGACAAAGGCAGCAAGGCCAGGAGGGGAAAGAGAGAAATGTCCCAATGCTCCTGCCATGGGAGGAAGGACAGGGACAGACAGACAGGCACTCGGATTTCTCCTCACTGTGGCTTGGGCTGCCAAGAAGAAGGCAGCCTGAAACCCCATGACCCTGGGGGCAAAGGCTGTGCTGGGTGGGAGAGGAGACCAGGAGGGTGCTCCCTGAAGGTGTCTGTGCTGCAAGGGATGGCAGGGAGGTGCCTGAATCCCCACTGCCATGGTGTTTATGGGAGCAGCTCCCTCTCCCTCCCTGCCCATGTCTCTGCTGCCTGGAGCTGTCCCTGCCAGGAGCTGGTTCTCTGTCCCCAAGTCTCCTCCCTGTCCGTGCTCAAACAGCCAGTCCCCCCCACTGTGTGCTCAGCTCTGCCCTGCAGACATCTCCTGGCAGCAGGGCACTGCCCAGGGGCATCTCTGCATGTGCAGGGGCTCAGGAGAAGCTCAGACAAGTCCCAGTGAGAAGCAGGGTCTCAGTGCCTTCTCCAGAGCAGAGGAATAAATTCCCATCTCCCACTGCCCACCCAGCCAACTAAGAGTGGAAAACGGAAAGCACAGATTCCTTCCCTTTTAGGTAATCCTCATCTTGACCTTCCTCTTGAAAAGTCCCCTTGGAAATCCCCTGGGAGTAATATGGAGCTGCAGGCAGCCCTGACCCATGCAGTACCCTCTCAACAGAGGGACCCGGTCTTACCCTGCCAGGGGTCACTCTTTGCACACACAGCTTCTCCCTGCAGCGTTGTGGGCAGCTCCCCGGGCAGGCTGAGTGCTGACCCTGGCAGGTGGCAGAGTCCCTTGCCCTGGCACACAGCCCCCTGGGGTGCAGGGACCCTGCTCTGAAGGATGGCCCTGGGCACGTCTGGGTGCACACCCAGCTTCACGCCCTTGCAGCCATCCCCAGGAGAAGGCAGCCATCATGACCTTTCCTTCAGATGGTGCGGCAGGGAAGCCCTGCTCTGGAGCACGTCCTCCTTCTCCACCCCAGAGAAGCCAAGAAAGACATCCTGATAGGTCCTGTCAGTCATGGGATGTACCAGCTCTGGAAGACCCCTCCACGATACTCATCTGAATTTCCCTGCTGCCAGAGACTTACTGGGTCAAATGCTGTGAAGATTTCTCTGTGAACAAGCTCAGCTCTTCCTTCCACCCCAGACTGCTTTTAACCTCTCTCTGCCTCACTCCTCTCCCCTCGGTGCCTGCAGGCAGTGCCCTCAGCCCTGCTGCGCTTTGCAGAGGAGCTGCTCCTGGGCAGAGCTGTCTCTCTGCAGGGCTGCCCACTTGCCAGCAGCTCCCTCCAGCCCAGGAGCCCAGCCCAGATCAGCAGCAGAGGCCCAGCCCAAGGCAGCGCTTTCCCTGCCCCTCTGGGCTCCCTCCAGGTGTCCCTGGGGCTCCAGGGGAACCTGCTGTGAAACAGGCTGAAGGAATCACTCATGTTCCCTCCTTCAGCTGGGGAGAGACACTTCTTTCCAGCAGTGTCATTTCTCCTATCAGAGATGGAGTTAGGTCTAAAAATCACCCTTTTGTCTTACCATGAAGTAGGACACCCAGACAATGACAGGCAGGGATCTTCTTTAATCCTGATGAGGGATAGGATTCAGCTGGAGACTGAGACTCAGTGGAGGCATCTCATCCTGTGTTTCTATTGCTAAGCACTGGAAGGGGACTCAGCTCATTCCTATGCCTGCCGCAAATGCACAGGAGGTGGGATTCCTCTTGCCTCAGTTCAGGTGGGCATTAAATAGGCACCTGCATGTGAGCTCCTTGCCTCAGCTCCTGTGGTCACTGGTGAAGATGTAGGTCAGGAGTCGGCTGTTCAGATGAAATACCTGCTGACATCTGAGGTGCCAGAGGTTGTCCAAGGCACGTGCAAGGCAACTGCACTTGTCCCTGTTTACTACTTTCTTGGCAGCCTATGCTGCCATCTGAGCAAATGAGGTCATCTATCATAGGGAGAACTAAGCTTTGCTCTGTCTTTTCCATCAGCTGGGTTGACTAGATCTCCATGGCCTGTAATGATGGTTTTCATCCTCACATTGCCTGATCAAACTGCGGACTGTTACTCGATTTCATGTCCAAATAGATGTCTGTAGTGTTCTGTGAGATGCCAAGGCTCTCACCCGTACCTACGTGTGGCTGGCAGGTACAGCACAGGGAAGCCATCCCCATTCAGAACAAGTGTGTGTCGGACACCCCAGACAGCATTGCAGACAGGTTCGGTGCCTTTGTGCAAGAAACTGTTTGCCACCACTGCAGTGTGGCAAGGTCCGTCCCTTCTCTACCCAGTAGATGTAAGGCAGGCCAGGAACACAAGGCACATCACACTGGGGTCTCCACTTGTGTGCCTATGTTCTCAGACTGCTGTTTTATCTCTCCACCAGCCTTTACTCACCCCCTTGATGATACAATCAAGGAACGGACCAAGAGGTTTCACATTGGCCTGACAGCAGCACCTTGTCATTCACGGAGATCACCTTCACGTCCACCAAAGGCCCTAAGAGGCAGCAGAGGCACCACTGAAATAAACCTCTTTCTTTCCAGGGCTGCACTTCCCAGCCCCATTTTCCTCTGGCCTTGGGGATAGCAGGGTTTGCTCACTATTGTGGCAGCCAATTGCAGCTTTATGTTTCCATCTGATGTCCACTCTGGAACGTCTCTGCTCTGAAGCAAAGCCTTTGCAAACAAGGCTTCTCGGACGCTGGGTACCAGGTTTCCATAAGACAAGTCAGAGTTTTGCCTGGAGCCACAGCTGAGGAGCTACAGCCCAAATGTGCACTGATGCCCTCAGCCAGGGGCACAGCCAGGCCGAGCTGGAGCCTGTGCTTTTTGACATCGATGGAGTAACTGCCAAGGCATGATGGGACAAGTCACACGGCTTGGGGTGCTGCAATGGATGGGTACAGGCTTTTCAGGAGAGAGAGGCTGGAAGGATCAGGAGTGGGGCTCTCTCAGAGTGAAGAAATTAACTGCACGTATGGAGCTCCTCTGTGGGGCAAGTGACAAGTTGGGTGAGCCCTTGTGAGCGAGGGCCAGAGGAGGGGCCAGTAAAGGTGACACCGTGGTGGGAGATGAGAAACCCACAGTCAGGGTGGGGAAGTTGGCCTAGTCTTTTCTAAGCATCCAAATGAAGTCCCTGGATGTAGAAGCCTGGGTCTCACTGGAGACTGCAATGTCCCTGGCATTTAATGGAAGAGGAACACAGCAGGATTGTCGTGGTTTAACCCCAGTCGGCAACCAAGCACCACACAGCCGTTCGCTCACCCTCCCCCTAGCTGGTGGGATGAGGGAGAGAATCTGAAGAGCAAAGGTAAAAAAACTTGTGAGTTGGGATAAGAACGGTTTAATAATGGAAATAAAATAAAATTAACTTAAAAAAAAAATCTGTAATGAAAAGGAAGACAACAAGAGAGAGAGAGGGGAACAAAACCCAGGAAAATCAAGTGATGCAACGGCCTACCAGGCACTGACCAATGCCCAGCCAGTCTCCGAGCAGCCATCACTGCCCCCTGGCCAACTCCCTCCAGTTTATATACTGAACATGACATCATATGGTATGGAATAGCCCTTTGGCTAGCTTGGGTCAGCTGTCCTGGCTGTGCTCCCTCCCAGCCTCTTGTGCACCTCCTGGCTGGCAGAGTATGGGAAGCTGAAAAGTCCTTGTCTTAATATAAGCACTAGAATCACAGAATCATAGAATGTCCTGACTTGGAAGGGACCCACACGGATCATCGAGTCCAACACTACTTAGCAACAACTAAAACACCAGTGTGCTGTCACGTTATTCTCATGCTAAATCCAAACCACAGCACTCTACCAGCTACTAGGAAGAAAATGAACTCTGTCCCAGCTAAAACCAGGACAGCATCCACCCCTTATTCTATACCATCTACGTCGTGCCCAGGTCCCATACTTTCCAATACATTTCAATTAATTGCCACCACTTTTCCTGTCTTTTAATATATACACACAGACATCATTCCCTTGGTCTATGGGCCATGCCTCTAAAATGTCCGTTGGGTTCATTGAGTCCATGACTTTGGGCTTTACCTGTCATAACAGTCTTTCAGGGCAGTAGAGATGGTGTGTCGTCTTGGATCGTTGCATGCTGAAGTCAGTTCTGGTTCCATCACTGCTGCACTTCGCTTGGTTTCATCAAAGTTCATTCTTTATTAATCTGGGTGATTCTTACTGTAATACCATTGATATGGCATATAGGCACCACAGAAGTGATGACATACACTGTCATTTAGCAATTAACATCATACGATTCAGTTCATCATTGGCTATTTTCACCCAAAATCAAATCCCCATGAGGTACACATCAGAATTCCCCATCCTTCCACATCACCCACCAAGTGCACCCACGTCCTTGAGCAAAAGCAATCCCACGAGTGGGTTTGCCTTTGCCCGAGGTGGGAGTAACCCAGACTGTCTGCCCCAGCATATTTTTTATGTGCACTACATGGACTTTATTCCCTTTTACATTACGTAGAAGTTTTGGTTGGGCAGGGCCAGCTCGATTGGCAGATCCCCTAGTGTTGACTAACCAGGTCTTTGCTAAATGTGTGTCCCAGTGTTTGACTGTCCCATCACCCGTTGCTCTCAGTATAGTCTTTAACAGTGCATTGTATCATTCGATTTTCCCAGAGGCTGGTGCGTGATAGGGGATGTGATACACCCACTCAGTGCCATGCCTTTGGCCCAGGGGTCTATGAGGTTATTTCAGAAATGAGCCCCATTGTCTGACTCAATTCTTTCTGGGGTGCCATGTCGCCATAGGACTTGCTTTTCAAGGCCCAGGATAGTGTTCGGGGCGGTGGCATGGGGCACAGGACATGTTTCCAGCCATCCGGTGGTTGCTTCCACCATTGTAAGCACATGGCGCTTGCCTTGGCGGGTTTGTGGGAGTGTGATATCATCAATCTGCCAGGCCTCCCCATATTGATATTTCAGCCATCGTCCTCCATCCCAGAGAGGCTTGAAAGCTTGGCTCGCTTGATTGCAGAGCATGTTTTGCATTCATGGATAACTATTGCAATAGTGTCCATGGTCAGGTCCACCCCTCAATCACGAGCCCATCTATGTGTTGCATCTCTTCCTTGGTGGCCTGAGGTGTCATGGGCCCACCGAGCTAGAAATAATTCACCCTTCTGTTGCCAGTCCAGGTCCACCTGAGCCACTTCAGTCTTAGCAGCCTGATCAGCCTTAGCAGCTGATTGTTTTGAGGTTCTTCAGTGGCCCGACTCTTGGGTACGTGAGCATCTACGTGACGTACTTTTACAGCCAGGTCCTCTACCCGGGCAGCAATATCTTGCCACAATGTGGCAGCCCAGATGGGTTTGCCTTTGCGCTGCCAGTTGCTCTGCTTCCATTGCTGCAACCACCTGCACAGGGCATTTGCCACCATCCATGAGTCAGTACAGAGATGGAGCATTGACCACTTTTCTCGGTCAGCAATATCTAAAGCCAGCTGGATGGCTTTCACCTCTGCAAACTGACTCGATTCACCTTCTCTTTCAGCAGTTTCTGCGACTTCTTGTATAGGACTCCATACAGGAGCTTTCCACCTCCAATGCTTCCCCACAAGATGACAGGACCCATCAGTGAACAGGGCATATTGCTTCTCATTTTCTGGCAGTTTATTATACAGTGGGGCCTCCTCAGCACACGTCACCTCCTCCTCTGGTGATATTCCAAGATCTTTGCCTTCTGGCCAGTCCATGATCACTTCCAAGATTCCTGGGCAACTGGGGTTTCCTGTTCGAGCCCGTTGTGTGATGAGTGTGACCCACTTACTCCATGTAGCATCAGTTGCATGCTGTCTAGAAGGGACACTGTCTTTGAACATCCAGCCCAGCACTGGCAATCGCGGTGCCAGGAGGAACTGTGCTTCAGTACCAACCACTTCTGGAGCAGCTCAAACCCCTTCATATGCTGCCAGTATCTCTTTTTCAGTTGGAGTATAGTGGGCCTCGGATCCTCTGTATCCCTGACTCCAAAACCCTAAGGGTCAAACTCGAGTCTCCCCCGGTGTTTTCTGCCTGAGGCTCCAGGAAGGGCTGTTCTCCCTGGCTGTGCTGTAGAGCACATTTTTTACACCTTTCCTGCCCAGACTGGCCCAAGGGCTACTGCATGAATTACCTCCTGTTTAATTTGTTCAAAGGCTTGTTGTTGCTCAGGGCCCCATTTGAAATCGTTCTTCTTCCAGGTCACTTCATAGAGAAGGCTTAAAACCAGACTGTCATTAGGAATATGCATTCTCCAAAAACCCACAATGCCCAAGAAAGCTTGTGTTTCCTTTTTGCTGGTTGTTGGAGACATAGCTGTTATTTTGTTGATCACATCCATTGGGATCATGCCCCACTTCTCATCTTCCCTGTTGGTCTCTCCTCAAGACATTGAATCTCCATTCACCACAAAAGCCATGGGAGCTGTCCTTCCCCACCTCAGCTCTTATTCCACTGATGTCACAGCTCTGTGATGGCACAGGGGGCTCCCGCTCTCTGTGCCCCAGGATCTGGGCTTTGGTGCTCGTTTGGGCTGCAGCACCTCAGATGTGGCACCAGGGCCAAGGGCAGACTTGTCACATGGAAACCTGGTGCCCAGAGATGGGACCCCGTGTGTGGAAAGGCTTGGCTTCCCAGCAGAGGCATGCTGGCGTGGGTGGCAGGTGGTGCCATAACGATGGATGAGGTTCCCACACCGAGAGCAAAAGCTGCAGTCCCCAAGGGCAGAGAGAAAGAGGCCTGGGCTGTGCAGCCCTGGCAGGAGAGGGCTTTGCTGTCCCAGGTGACTCTGCAGCACCGTGGGGCCTGTGCCAGAGGGGGAGCTGATCTGCAAGAAGGACAAGGTGCTGCTGAGAAAATCGCTGGGGGAGGGCAGCCTGTGATCCAGCCACACTGTGGACATCATGCTGAGGGCTGACTGGACAGAAGGCAGCTCTGCAGAGAAGGATCTTGGCATCCCAGAGGAGAAGCAGCTGAGCATAAGCCAGCAATGCACCCCCATGGCAAAGGCCAACAGCCTCCTGGGCTGCATTAGGAAAAGCATTGTTGGCAGATGGAGGGAGGTGACCCTTGCCCTCCACTCAGCACTGGGGATGCCCCATCTGCAGTGCTGTGTCCAGTGCAGGAAACGTGTTGACTTGCTAAAGCAAAGCAAAGGGCCATAAAGCTGTTTTAAGGGACTGCAGCATCTTTCATAGGAGGAAATGCTGAGAGATGTGGGACTGTTCAGTTTGGAGAAGAAAAGGCTTGGAGGGATCTTATTCATGCATATAAATACCTGATGGGAGGGCATGAAGACCAGGGAGCCAAACTCTTCTCAGTAGTTCCCAGTGACAAGACAAGGGGTGATGGACACATGAAATGCCATCTGAACCCAAGAAAGCACTTTTTGACTGTGAGGGTGGTCAACCACTGGAACAAGATGCCAAGAGGGGTTGTGGAGTCTCCATCCATGGAGATACTCCAAACTCAGCTAGACAAGGTGCTCAGCAACCTGCTCTAGCTGACGCTGCCTCAGTTGGAGGGTTGAACTAGATGATCTCCAGAGGTCCTTTCCAATCTCAACATTTCCATGATTCTGTGAGTATAAAGGAGAAAAGTAAGAGAGAAAGAAAGGAACAACACCTAGCCTTGACCACAAGTATGGTGGGATCCCATGGAGAGGACGCACTCTGGAGCAGGGGAGAAGTGTGAGGAGGAAGGAGTGGGAGAGATGCTCTGTAGTGACTGTTAACCACCTCTTCACCATCCCCCCTACTCCTCGTGGTGTTGGGGTAGGTAGAAGAACTGGGAACAATGGAGTAATGTGAGCCTGGGGGAAAGTGTGAGGGGAATGGTCTTTAATATTTTTCTCATTGTTTCTCACAATCTGAATCTGTTTATAATTGGCAACAAATGAATTTGATCTTCCCTAAGTCAACGGCTCTTTGCCCATGATGGTAATTGGTAACTGATCTCCTTTACTTTATCTTGACCCATGAGTTATTCCATCTTATTTTCTCCCTTTGTCCTGCTGAGGCAGGGGAGGGAGTGAGCAGCTGGGTGGGTGTCTGGCTGCTGGCCAAGGTTAACCCACTACAGAAGCACCACATCAGGACTGCTGCATGCAGCATGGGGCTTCCCAGCACAAGAAAGACCCTGACAGACTGAAGCGAGTCCTGCAGAGGCCAGAAGGGTGGCTGGGACCTGCAGAACATTATGGACAAGGAGAGGCTGAGAGTGCTGAGTTTTTGAGAAATCCCTCGAGTCAAACACTGGAGGATGGACCCACTCCAGTTGAGGGATCTCACTCAATGGAGATAGTCAGTATTTGTTGAGACAAGGCCATGAGCACCTGTTCAAGCTGGATCTGTCTGAGAACTGGCTTGGCTGAGAGACCAGCTTTGACAAGAGCTGTGGGGCTTGTGTGTAATAAGTGTCAGCATGAAACTGCTTCCCTTTTTCTTAATATTGGTGGTGGAGTTTGGTATAACTGAGCCCCGGAGGAGGACAAAGGTGACCATGCAGCAAAAGTCCCTTCTCAAGGATGGGATGTACGACCAGAGATGAAAATGGCCGGTGTGTGGGACTGTTCTGGGACAGTTTTCCCAGGGCAGCTTCCCTGGGGTGTCCAGGGAACATGGCACAGACCTGGCCCTTCTCTTCTGCACCTTCGGTGCCTTGCTTCCTTCACCATGATGCCTGACTCTGCACTGTCAGCACCCTGCTGGCTGCCCCCACCCTGCACACTCACACAGCTTAGCTCTCCACTGCTGCTTTCCTCTCCCGGGCACTTCCCAGCCCAGCCCCTCCCCAGCTCTCCCCACCTCCCCTGCCCCCTCCTCCAGCCCTGCCCAGCAGAGCAGCCCAGTCTGGGCTGGCCCCATGGCAGTGCCCACCGCAGGGTGCTGCAGAGCTCTGGGCACTCACGCCACAGCCCCAGTCCCTCTGAAGTGGACAGCAGCTGCTGGGGGGCAGAGAGGGGCATTCAGGCTCCCAGTCAACCCCAAGGCTGGTGCTGGCCCCAAGGCCATGAGGAAACAGGCTAGGCACTCTCTGGCTCTCCTGAATTCATATTGTAGGTGGTGCCCATACCTGACTGAATTTGTCACCTCCTCTGCCTCCACCAGCCCCACTCCTCACAACAGCATGGCAGTCCTGGCCCTGGGCCTCTTCAGGCAGCTCCCGAATCTCTCCAGTCTCCCCTCCCTCTGGCGTCTGAGTCCCCACTGACTCCCATGGCACTGCGGAGTCCTTGTTCGTGGATAAGATGATTTAGTGCTTTCCTTTTGGGGGACTTCACCACTGAGGGTGTTTCACCTTCTGAGCCTCCTTTACAGGAACTCCATCTTGAAAATTTCCCTCAGAAACGCCTGGGGTGAGCTGGAGCTGAGAGCAAACCTGACCCACACAGCACCCTCTCGACAGCAGAAGGACCCTGCCCTGCCAGGGGCCACTCTTTCTACCCACAGCTTCTCCCCGCAGCTACATGGGGAGGTCTCCAGGCAGGCTGAGTGCTGACCCTGGCAGGTGACAGAGTCCCTGCCCCAGCACACAGCCCCCTGAGGTGCAGGGACCCTGCTCGGAAGGACAGCCCTGGGCACCCCTGGCTGCACACCCACCTTCACACCCCTTTGTCCGTTCCTGGAAGAAGGCAGCTGTCATGCCCTGTCCCTCTGACAGTGCGGCAGAGAAGCCCTGCTTTGGAGCATGTCCTCCTCCTCCACACCAGAGAAGTTGTGAGAGTCCTCCTGAAACATCCCATAGACTGTGGGATGTGGCAGCTTTTGGAGATCTCTCCAGGAACTGCAGCTTCTTTGCCCTGCTGCCACAGACTTACCGTGTCAAGGGCTGTGAAGATTTCTCCCTTTGTTAACTCTCAGCATCCTCCCGCCACCAACTGCCTTTACCCTCTCTCTTCCTCGCTCCTCTCTCCTCGGTGCCTGCAGGCAGTGCCCTCAGCCCTGCTGCGCTTTGCAGAGGAGCTGCTCCTGGGCAGAGCTGTCTCTCTGCAGGGCTGCCCACTTGCCAGGAGCTCCCTCCAGCCCAGGAGCCCAGCCCAGCTCAGCAGCAAAGGCCCAGCCCAAGGCAGTGCTTTCTCTGCCCCTCTGGGCTCCCTCCAGGTGTCCCTGGGCCTCCAGGGCTGACAGCTCCTGCAAGAGAGCAGGGTCTCTCCTGGGGAACAGAACTTGAAGCAGACTGAAGTCACCACCAACTCTCCCTCCCTAAACACTGCACAGACTGATTCCTGCAGTGGGAATTGCTCTGCCAGGGTGTGCGGAGCTACAGGAGGTGTCAATGTTCCCCTCTGGACACTTACATCCCTGTGCCATGGTCAGGCAGGGCATGTAGGCAGTGACAGGCAGGGGATCATTTCCACCTGTGCAGGGCAGGGATCGAGCCAAGTCAATGTCAGCATCTCAGCTCTCATCAGTATTCCTGAGGCCGGAGGGGCATTCAGCTTCTCCAGTGCACCCCACAGACCCACAGGAGGTGGGATTCCTCTTGCCTCAGCTTGGCTGCACAAAAGAGCTGTCAGCTCCTTCTCCAAGCTGCTGTGTTAATAATGGGGACAGAGGCCAGGAGTGAGCTTTTCTGATGCCAACGCCCGGTGACATTGGAGCTGCCCGAGGTGGTTCAGGACATGTGCAGGAAACTCCAAGCTCTAATGGAGCAGTTGTGAGAGACAGGGCGGCATCTGGGGGCATTGCCTTGGCAGCTGGTGGGGAATCCCTTTGGCCAACTGAAATGGTAGAAAACGATGACAGTTAGGACAACCCAACCTGTCCCTCCTCAATATGCTTAGGGCAGCCGACAGAGGTATTCATCTGACCAAATGGAGTCACGTGCCCCAGGGGAGCTCAGTCTGTCTTTCTCTCCTCCATCAGCTGTATTTCCTACATCTCCACTAAGTGTAACCAAAGGTTTCCCATGGACATCCCTACATTGCCTAAGCAAATGCAGGGCAGCTGCTCGACTTAATGGCCAAATGCAGGCCTGTAGTTCTACCTCAGATGCCAAAGCTGCCCAGCACTACTGGAGCGTCCAGCTGGCTGGGCAGTGCAGGACCCACAGGACAGCTGTCCCCATCCCAGGCTGGTACATAACAGACACCCCAGGGCATCTCAGATAGATTTGGTGTGTATGAGCACGTGACTGAATGGCACTGCTGCAGGGAGCCAAGGTCTGTCCCATGTCTATCCAGGAGATGCAGGCAGTGCATGAATATGAAGCACATCACAACACTCGAATGCCAACACTGTTAAATGCTGCTGATGCTTCTTACCCCCATCCTTTATTCACCTCCTTCATGATACAATCAAGGAACGGGTGAATGATTTTCACAGCTTACCTGGATGACACAATGTCCATAGCCAAGGACTTTCTCAGCAGCACCTTGTCCCTCCTGGAGATCAGCTTGGCCTCCATCACAGGCTTGCAGGGACTGCAGAGACACCACAGACAGCAAAGCCCTCTCTCGTCAGGGCTGCAAAGTCCACCCCTCTTTGTCTCTTGCCTTGGGGAGCACAGGGTTTGCTCACCTTGTGGGTCCCTCATTTCATCCTCACATTGCCATCTGCCATCCACGCCAGCATGTCTCTGCTCTGAAGCAAAGCCTTGGCTTGCACAGGATCTTGGGCACAAGAACTGTGACAAGTCTGAGGTTGGCCCTGCTGGCACCAAGCTGAGGGGCTGCAGCCCAAATGCGCACCAATGGCCTCAGCCTGGGGCACAGACAGGAGGGGATGGAGCCCTGTGTGCTGTCACAGAGCTGTGATATTGATGTAAATACCTGCTGAGGTGTGGTGGGACAGGTCAGAAAATTAAAGGTTCTGTGATGCATGGATAGAGGTTGTTCAGAGGAGAGAGGTGGGGAAGATCAGGAGGGGGATGCCCTCAGTGGGAGGGAGCTGCCTGGATGGATGGAGGTCCTCTATGGGATGGGCAGCAGATTGGGTAAAGCCTTTTGGGTGAGGGTCAGAGGACAGGCCCATTAGGGAGACATCCTGGTAGGATGTAAGTACCTGGAAGCAGGTGAGGAAGGGGACAAAGTCTTATTTAAGCAATTCCAGTTCAATGACCCCACATCCCCCTTGGGGACTTCCATCACCCTGACACTGATGGGAAAGGGACAGTGCAGGCTGCAAACAGACCCGGATGTTTCTGTGGGTTCTTGGGGCCAGCTTCGTAGCCCAGCGGCCTGATGGCCAACATTGGTGATGCTCACCTGGATCTCATACTTGGAATCAGGGAAAAACAGGTCAGGGATACTGCTGTTGTGCAGCAGTATTTCCCCCCTTCTTAAATATGTTATCACAGAGGCTATACCACCACCACTGATTTGCTCAGCTTTGGCCAGCGGCGGGTCCATCTTGGAGCCGGCTGGCACTGGCTCTGTTGGACGTGGGGGAAGCTTCTGGCACCTTCTCACAGAAGCCAACCCTGTAGCCCCACCCGCTATCAAAACCTTGCCATGCAAAACCAATACAGGCGCTCCTCTGGCACTTCTCCTCAGGACACTCCTCAGCTGCTCACGTCACAGCCTGTCCTGATGCAGGAGGTTATTCTGCCCCGAGGGCAGACCTTGCCCCTTTGCCTTGCAAAGCTCCAGGACGTGTCTGTTGGCCAAATCCACAAGAGTGTCAAGGTCCCTCTGCACTGAAACTCTAAGGTGTCAGCATTTAAAGCTTGGGAGCCAGTGTCTGAAACAAAAGAATATGGGGAATTGCAGGACACTAGAGGTAATGAAGCAGACTTACGCGCTTCATGGAGTTGCTACCCAAGGTGGAAACTATCACAGCAGCCATCTCAGAAATACCCAAAGGAGATGGAAAACCAGAAATGCATGGCCAATGGGGAAAAGATTAACAGGGCAGGCAGTTCTTTTTGGAGTTTATTACGACAGTTACTGAGAAGAACTTTGGCTGGGGGAATGAAAGCAAAGGAGAGAGTCAGGGCTGTTTGGGGACATCTGTGAAGCAGCCCAGCACCTGATGGGAGTTACTGCTGTGGCCAGGGAGTCCCATGACCCTCCTGCTTTTGCAGCCTCCCACAGTGTCGTGGTTTAGCCCCAGCCAGCAACTAAACACCACACAGCCGCTCGCTCACTCCCCACCAGTGGGATGGGGGAGAGAATCAGAAGGGTAAAAGGGTGAAAACTCATGGGTTGAGATAAGAACAGTTTAATAATTGAAGTAAAATAAATTAGAACAGTTAAATAGGCAAAGCAAAAACCGTGCACGCAAACAAAGCAAAACAAGGAATTCATTCACTACTTCCCATGGGCACGCAGGTGTTCAGCCATCCCCAGGAAAGCAGGGCTCCATCACACATAACAGTTACTTCGGAAGACAAATGCCACCATACCCAATGTCCCCCCCTTCCTTCTTCTTCCCCCAGCTTGTATACTGAGCATGACGTCATATGGTATGGAACAGCTCTTTGGCCAGTCTGGGTCAATGCCTCCCCTGGCTGTGCCCCCTCCCAGCTTCTTGCATCCCAGGCAGAGCAGGGGAAGCTGACAAGTCCTTGACCAGTGTGAGCGCCACTTGGCACCTATTTAGCAACACCTTAGCACTACTTAGCAAGAACCAAAACATTGTTCTCATCCTAAACCCAAAACACAGCCCCATACCGGCTACCAAGACGAAAGTTAACTCTATCCCAGCTGAAACCAGGAAACCCAGCACACAGCCCCTGCCCTGCCCCAGCCATGTTCCACGTGAGGCTTCATGTGAAGAAATCTAGAGAAATCTAGAGGGATGAGGAGGGCATAAAGAGATTTATAATCTGTGACGTGCAATAATATATATCTTTTGCTTTATTTTATTATATTTTGTTTATTTTTCTATTTGCTTACTTTGCAATTCACCATGTGCCCCCAAGCCACACCAGCCAAACATTTCTTCACCTGTACACTTATTCAACCATGCAGAACACACTCTCTTAACTTGGGATCCAAGACAACATGTTAAGGGACACACACCTCAACCTAAGGGACACACGCCTCAACCAACGTGAGGCTAAGCAGCCTTAGTACATCTGGAACCTCAAATGTCGCCAAGTGTTTGTGTGTGACCTCCTGGTCTCCATCTCTGATCACAGGACCACAGAAAATGAGCACAGGTTCCTGTTTTTAACAGACGCCATGACTGAAGCAAGGGGAATCCCACCTCCTGGGGGTTTGTGGCAGGCAGGGGAGGGAGCTGAGGTCCCTTCCAGCCCCTGCACTACAAATCCAGCATGAGATGCCTCCATTGACTCAGCTGATTGCATTCCCTCAGCATGGCTAAAAGAGATGCCTCCCTGGCAGTGTCCAGGTGTCCTGCCTCATGATGGGCCAAGGCAGGGGGATTCTCAGACCTAACTGTGTCTGGCAGAGGAGAAAGGCCACTGCTGCAAAGAAACGTCTCTGCAGAGGTGAGAGAGGCAACATCGGTGATTCCTTCAGTCTCTTCCCAAGCAGGTTCCTGGAGAGCCCCAGGGAGACCTGGAGGGAGCGCTGAGTGGGGTGGGGGGCAGAGAAAGTGATGTCTTGGGCAGGTGCCCTCCTCCGGGGTGGAGGGAGCTCCTGGGAAGCAGGCAGCAGTGCAGAGAGACAGCTCTGCCAAGGAGCAACTCGGGGCTGTGAGGTCACTTCTTTCTGCAGTAGCTGATAGGTCAGCCCTTGACTCATGGCTGGGATACGTGCTTTTAGGCTCACATCTGCCAGTGTCTCTGACAGACCAGCAGAAGGCACGGGGTTGGCAAGTTGATTGTGGGAATCCCTAAGTGCCTGGTAGGCCCATGCAGGAAGAGGGCTTGGATAGGGGCTGTCATGTCCTTTCCACCTGAGTACCCGATGGGACAGCAGTGCGCACATGATTTGGTTGTGTCTACTGCACAAGCTGAAAGGCCAGCAGCAGGCACGTGGCTTGGACGATCACGGTGAGGTTACTTCTGTCCAGTCAGCTGGTGCAGCAAGTCTTGCGGATCCCGTCTGTAGAAGGGTTATCCCCTTTTGCTTCTGTGATCACTTTCAGTGTTTTCTTAGAAGAAAAAATTCAAGTCATCCTTTCAGTAGAAAGCCCCAAAAGAGGGGGTTCACATGTGAATTCCTTGTTGCAGTTTCAGATAAAAGGAAGGACAAGCAGGTGGCCTAATCACCGGCACCAGGTGGGAGCTTCCTGCAGACTTCTCATTACAATCAAGTTTATCCTGCAACCCAGCAATATGCTCAGCACAACATGGCTTGAAGGTCAAGCTGTGCATGGAGCACAGCACAGCGCAGGCCTGGGTCTACTCAGATTTACTAGTACATAGATGACTAACTCTTTGATGTACAATGGTCTTCTGGTCAGGATCCCTGAACTGCCTGAGGAAGGTCAGGAAGAGGATGAGGTGTCCTCTAGACAGCTGGAGGAAGGGACACAAATTTAGGTAATCACTGGGGATTTTGAAGACCATGGACCTCTGCTAGAAGGCCTTGTTTAGAGGGAAGGTGGATGGTGATCCCTGACCCAACATGGGGGAATGCTCTCCTGGACTTGTTTTTCACAAGAAGACAAGGCAGGACTGGTGGAAGATGTTGAGGGTAGCTTTGGCTGCAGTGCGAGTGAGGTGGTAGGGTAGAAAACCCTGAGGGAAGTCAGCAAGACAAATTGTAGCAGTGCTGAGCAGAGAGGAAGGATCACCTCCACCAACTATTTGGCAGTGGTCTTCCTAATGCAGCCCAGGTTGCCACTGTCTGCCTTTGCTGCAAAGGTGCAAAGCCAGGAGAAGAGGAGGGGAGAGGAGAGGACATGCACTGTTGTGCATGATGGGAGGATGAGGGCCACTGGGCATCAGCTGAAACAAGGGAGGAAAATCCTTCTCCCCATCAAAACAACTCGAGCACTGAAGCAGATTTCCCAGAGAGCTTGTGTCATCTCCATCCTTGCAGCTTTTCAAGCCCCAACTGAATAAGCTCCTGAGCAACCTGCTCTGAGGCCATCGCTGACCCTGCTGAGAGCAGGAGGTTGGCCTAGAGATCTCTTGAGGTCCCTTCCAGCATGAATGATTCTGTGCTTCCATCCACAACAGATCTTTCCTTTATGATGGGAGGGAAAGCACTCAGGTTCCCAGTGACCATTGAAGTCAGCCAGAAAGAGGCTTGGTCAGATGATCTGTGGCTTTCTTGTCCCACTCCAGGCATTGTTGCCCAGATGCGGGGCCGCTTGGCAGGTACCCCTCCAAGACCCTCATTACTTCCTTTGCTTCAACTTTTCTTTCCTTTTTCCCTCTTTTCCCACTCACAATTTCTTCCCCTTCACCATCCCAGTACCCTCCCATACAAACAGCACATCTCTCTTTACCTTTTCCTCCCTGGCCCTGCTTTGGCTTCCTGTGTACCCTCGTTTGGTGATTCTGAGCTTGTCATCATGGGAATTCCTGTGTTGGTCAGCAATTCCATTAAACCAGTACCTCCTTCTATTAGCTGTAGTGTCCTGCAGTTCCTCATGCTGTTTTCTTGTCAGAGGCACCACTAAGCTGGTGGGCCATCTGTACGTACACATGAACAGCTGTGCCAACAGAGCTTCACTCCAGAGGCACCTTGAGAAACTCTGGGATCTGGCAACAGAAACCTCAGGAAGTTTTACAAGGAGAAGTTGCCAGGGCTTTTTTTGGGGTAGAATAAGCCCAAACATGAGGGCAGGCTGGGACCTGAACAGCTCCGGAGTGACCCTGAGAAGAAGGGCGTGGGCACTAAGAGGCATGCCATAGGAGCCAGTGGTACCTGCTCACCATGAAGAAAGCCAGCTGCATAGAGGGCTGCCTTGGTTGGAGCATGGGCACCCAGAGAAGGGAGTTATCATCGCCCTTGTCTCAGCACTGGTGTGGCCACATCTGGACTAATGTGTCTGGGTGTGGGGCTCCCCGGTCTGGAGGAATGGGGAGGAACTGGAGGGGTTCTAGAGGAGATGTGGCAGGATGGGGTTTGGGGCCTGTGTGGAGAGTCTGAGGGACCTGGGCTTCTTTAGCGTGGTGAAGTGGAGGCTCAGGGCACCATAGTAGTAGCGTGCAACTGCTTGAAGGGTGTTTTCAGAAATGATGGAGCTTTTGCTTGGTAGTGGGAAGAGAAGGAATCCTCCACAAAGTGCAGCTTGGAAGGTTCAGACTGGATGTGAGGAAAAAGAAATGTCACTGAAAGGGTAGCCTTGTGGTGCAAGAGGTGACCCAGAGGGAGTCTGGATCAGCCCATGGCTTTGTGTTTCAAGGAATGGCCTGTGAGAGTAAAAAGGCATCAGTGAAGGTCTAGAAATGCTGGGGTGAGTGGTAGGTGGGAAAGCAAGAAGGATGTCAGCAGCCTGAAGGGAAAGAGGTGCAGGCATGGGACAGTATAGGACCATGCAGTAGAGATGGCCAAGGGCTCTAGTGAGGCTGAGAGGACCAACAGGACTGGGGTCTTTGTTGTCTTGCCTATAGCAGTTGCCTCTGCCACCAAGGCTGGTGAGATGGAACTTTAATTTGAGGGTCTCGGGATCTGCCTTCCCAGGGCCTGGGGGTCAGGGTTTGGCCTTTCTGCTTCATGAAACAAAGCAAAGGGTTGGCTCAGCGTTACAGGCACCTGCACAGTGCCTTTGCCTACCTGCAATCATGGCCTCCAATTATCTGCTCTAACAAGTCCCTGGGGAGGCTTTGTCAGTAATGGTCCTCATGGGGCCCATTAATGCTTCAAGATACTTTGGGTTCAGCTTCTGACTTGGACTTCTTGAGCATTTTGTTCAGTCTTCTCTCAGTATCTGAGGTTCATGGAATGAGCCCCAAATGCCCTAACGAGCTCTTTATCTTTCTGTAATTTTCTTCAAGTCTTCAAGACTTGTACCGCTAATTGGAGCTGTTTCATAGTGTAGTTAAGGAGGAAGATTTCAAAGTGCACCTAATAAGAATTATTTTTTCTTTTAAAAAGAATACTTTATTACCTTTTAGTTTAGAGAAGAGGTTGGAGCAGCATTCTCCAGATGATAATGATCCAGAGTGTCTCCTCAGGAGGTACAGACCAGTAGGAGAATGAGTTCCTTGAGGTCTGACACCGTATGGACAGCCTTGCTCCTTCCCTCCCAAAGCTCACTGTTTCTGACATTGGCCCCCTAGGACTTAGATCACCGTTCCTTACATCAGACTTCTGCCCTGAAGTCAGCAGCTGGATGCTACAGGTCCTTTGCATCATGTCCCACCTGCTCTCCTTCGAGGACTGGCTGCCTACAGGCAGAGAAGAATTTTTCCTATTTGCAAGCAAAGAAAAGAAAAGCATGATTGGATTTCATAAACAATAAAGCACACTCTGTAACCACAGGCTAAGTACAAACTGCCTTTAATGAGGTTGCCTTTCTACAAGGGATAATCTTATGAGAAATATTTTCTCTAGATAGATACAAAAAGGTAGACAAAAACACAATTAAACAGCTGGCTAAGAAGACAATTGGACTGTTGAAGGAGAAGTAAGCTTTTACTCCCTGAAGCTCCAAGCAGCTGCATAGGTGAGAGGTATCTGAATGAACAAAGATTAAGGGGAGGAGAAAGCTGGAGAAAAATGGCAAGGGCCCTTGCCCAGGCAGTCTGCATCTGCAAAGGTGACTTCAGAAATGGCCATTGTATCAGGACAGGTGCAAATATATTAAAGGTTAGAGAAACTGAACAGACCGTGTAACAGGCAAAATGGTGGTAACCAAGTCACAGGGGAAGATCGATGTTTCTTTTGAATCTCCCTTTTGACTTGGGATGGGCAGAGGTCTCTTGTGAGTGAGGACAAGGCAATGTTGCACCCATCTTTGAAAGGGGCCCAAGGTGCGACCCTGGGAACCCCAGGCTGTACAAGCTCACTTTGGTGAGGAGTCTGCCATCAATTAGAGTCCTCTTGGGTGACTTCTCTGGGCACCTAAAAGAGAAGAGTGTGCCCAAAAGCAGTCAGCATGGACTTACCAATGGTAAATCCTACTTCAGTAAGGCAGTGGTGACGGTAAGGAAAGCTCTCAGGTTTCCTGTGACCATGGAAGAAAGTCACATGTCAGTACAGTCAGAGCAGCTGCAGCTTTCTTGTCCTGCTCCTGGCTGTGTTGCTTCAGATGCAGGGCTACTTGACAGGTATCCCCAAACAGCCCTGATCATTTCCTTTGCTTCACCTGCTTTCGTTTCCTTTTCATTAATTTCCCACCTCTCAAGTGCTACTCTTGAACCAGCCTTAGCCCCTCCCCTGCAAAAAGTCCACCCCTTTTCACCATTTCCCCACTGGCGCTGCCTTTCCTCATTTTTACCCACCTTTGCTGTTTCTCAGGTGGTTATCACAGTGCTTTCTACCTTGATCAGCAACTCCATTACACTAGTACTCTTTTCTTATCATGAGTAGTGTCCTGCAGCTGCTTAAGTTACGGTCTTGTTAAAGGCACCATGACTCGTGATGGACATCAGCACATGTACTTTCAGTGCTTGACTGCTGGAGGTTCAGTCCAGAGGGACCTTGACACATCTGAGGATTTGGCCAACAGAAACCTGAAGGTTTAGAAGGAAAAGCTGGAGAACAACTCCATGCAGCAGCACGGGCAGTGACCATACCAGCTAAGGAGTGCCCTGAGGAGAAGGGCCTGCGAGTCATGATGGTTGCCATAGGAGCCCGTGGGCTTTGCATTTCAAAAGGAAAATGGAGAGACTGGAGAGGGTCCAGAGGAGGTCTGCCAAGATGGAGTGAGGAGCGTAAAGCAGGAGGTGTGAGGAGAGTCTGAGGGAACTGGGCCTCTCTAGCCTGCTGAAGTGGAGGCATGGGGCCACCTAATAAGAGCCTAGACCTACCTAGAGAGGTGACAGATCCAAGCTCTCTTCTACAGTGGCTGATGGTGTGAGAGAGGCAACAGCCACAAACTGCCTCTTGGCAGCTTTAGGCTGAGCCTTAGGAAAGGTAAAATGGACTAGGAGGAGCATTGCTGTGACCTCCACCTTTGGAGCTCTTCAGGTTTCAGCTCCGCAGTCACAGCTAGCCTGGAGGCTGGACTAGAGTCCCTCTGAAGTCTCTTTCCCACCAACTCTTCCAGGAGCCTGAGCCTTGACCATGTGCCCTATGAGAAAAGATTAAGGTGGAGGTGAGGGTCTCTACATCATATGCTCACAGGACAATTCAGGGTGGAAGGGAGCTAAGGAGGTTGGTAGTCCCGTACCCAGCTCTAAGCAGGGTGAACTCTGAGGTCAGCCCAGGTTCCTCAGTAAATGTCAGCATCCAGAGAGAGAGTTTACACATGAACCAGGCCACCGTCTAGGCCACCATTACAGAAATGGAGATGAGGTGTTTGACCAGCTCCCTGAACACAGCTATGGGTATGCCATGCCTCCTGAGATTCCTGGGAATATCCACCTTCTTGTCCAGAGGAGAGGGATCCTTATGCAAGTTTCCTGGCATATCTCCAGAGCATGGGGTGCTTTAGGCTGGAAACAGAATTGAAAGCTTCTGACATGGGTACTATCAACTTCATTGCTAAAGGAGAGGGAGATGGAGGGATCTCAGCATTTCCAGGTTCCTGCCGATGATTTAAGGCCTCAGAGAAAGGAGCTGAAGACAACAGCTGTGAACTAGCGTAGCCTTTAGATCATTTCATATAGGAAGACTCTGCTCCCCCATTTCAGTCATTGGCACCAGAAATCTCACCTGCTTTGCCTTTCTCTCCTCCCAAAACCTGACTAAGCAAAAGGAGGTAAGGCAGCAGAAAGGTCCTTAGGGCTCCGTGAATCAGCTGGGGTCTGGCACTTGGAGGGTACAGTGCCGTTCCATTGCACATCCCATAAAGAATCAAACTGGGAAGTGAGTCTGCAAGTCTGTATCAGTAAGGTCCATGGACAGGCAAGGCTGTGTCCATGGCTGTGTCTGGAGACCCGTACACCTACCGTATAGATCAAGCTGGGGCTGAAACTCAGGCCTGAGCTTCAATGGTCTCCTGGGTCCATGGACAGAGATGCAGGTGGAGGCTCCCTGTGAGGCTGGTCATGGCCATGAAGGCCTATGGCTGCTCTCAGGGCCCACACATGGGATCCCACCAGCCACTGCTCTCAACAGACCACATTATCACTCCCTGATGTATGATGTTTGTGCTCTCTCCTTCCCCATTTCCCTGGGGATCCGGGAGACAACCATTTCTTGGTCACTACAGCCAAGGATGACACTGGTCTTCACATCCCTGACGAGCCCTTCCTCTTTTGGGAGTATCAGGTGCAGGTGAGCATTACACTGGGTGGTTCAGTTAGAAGCTGACCAACAAAAAAGCTGCTGCCTAACCTGTAACATGTCCCATAGAGAACCTCCATATATCTGAGCTGCCCTGACATCACACAAGGCATCCCCCACTTCTCATCTCCCCTGTCAGTCTCTCCTCAGGACACTGTATCTCCAGCAACCACAAAAGCCATGGGAGCTGTCCTTCCCTAACTCAACTCTCATTCCACTGATGTCACAATTCTGTGATGGCACAGGGGGCTCCTGCTCTCTGTGCCCCAGTCTGTGCGTTTTGGTGCCCATTTGGGCTGCAGCACCTCAGATGTGGCACCAGGGCCAAGGGCAGACTTGTCACATGGAAACCTGGTGCCCAGAGACGGGACCCCGTGTGTGGCAAGGCTTTGCTTCCCAGCAGAGGCATGCTGGCGTGGGTGGCAGGTGGTGCCATAATGATGGATGAGGTTCCCACACCAAGAGATCCTCACCAGGCTGCAGGATGATGCCCCCAGATGTTTCCCAGTCTCTCAGTACTGCTCCATTATCGTGGACTACATCTAGCACCTCAAATGTCACCAGGGGCTTGTGAGTCAACTCCTGGTCTCCATCTCCATCAATGACTTTTTTTGTGGCAGGCAGGGGAGGGAGCTGAGGTCCCTTCCAGCCCCAGCACTACAAATCCAGCATGAGATTGCCCCCATTGACTCAGCTGATTGCCTTCCCTCAGCATGGCTAAAGGAGATGCCTCCCTGGCAGTCTCCAGGTGTCCCACCTCATGATGGGCCAAGGAAGGGGGATTCTCAGACCTAACTGTGTCTGGGAGAGGAGAAAGGCCACTGATGCAAAGAAACCTCTCTGCAGAGGTGAGAGAGGCAACATCGGTGATTCCTTCAGTCTCTTCCCAAGCAGGTTCCTGGAGAGCCCCAGGGAGACCTGGAGGGAGCGCTGAGTGGGGTGAGGGGCAGAGAAAGTGACGTCTTGGGCAGGTGCCCTCCTCCGGGGCTGAGACAGGCTCCTCGGGTGGAGGGAGCTCCTGGGAAGCAGGCAGCAGTGCAGAGAGACAGCTCTGCCAAGGAGCAACTCCTCTGCCAAGCGCAGCAGGGCTCTGGGCAAAGGAGTAGGGCAGAGCGAGATTAAAGGCAGGCTGGAGTGGGAGGAGAGAGGAGAGCTGCAAGGGAAGAAACCTTTCCAGCCCTTGACATGGGAAGTCTCTTGGTGCAGGGCAATGCAGCTGCCATTGCGGGAAGGGTCTCCGAAAGCGTTCGTAGCCTCCAGGGTCTGTCAGGAGGCCTCCCAGCCCAGGGGCTCATGTTAGACAAGGGGGAAGGGGTGAAGGCAGGGTGTGCAGCCAGAGCTGCCCAGGGCATTTCAGAGGGGGCTTTTGCAGAGGAAGAGCAAGGCAGGGGATACCTTACAGCTAAAGAGCTTTCCTGAGGCTGTGCTTCAGTTTCCTGCTGTTTCAGGACAAAGGGAAAAGGCGCTGCTGCGTTTGGCGAGGGAGCCTGAGAGTCCTGAGCTGCCACGCTGAGAGATCAGTAGGTCCGGTAGGAGCCAAGGAAACTGCTTCCATCCACTCCTCTACCTCCAGAGAGCACCAGCATCACCTTTGCTGGCCTCAGCAGGGTTTCTCTGACCTGCTCCTTACTGCCTGCAAGTGGGGAGTACCTCCAGAGACTGCTTGAAACAGGGAGGTTTCTTCAGGTCAGAGCTGAGCAGACAGGAGTGGGTGATGGGGTCGGTGATCCCTGACAGGGAAAAACTGGAGGGCAGAGAAACACCTCCAGGCAGCAGAGACATGGGCAGAGAGCTGTAGGAAACTCCAACCCCAAATGGCATGGGAGGGAGAATTTGGGAAGCTCCCTGTCATGCCCTCCAATGCAGAAACCTTCCTCTGAGCAAGACCCCTGCTCTCGTCTCCCACCCAGCACAGCCTCTGCCCTCAAGGCTGTGTGGTCCAGGGCAGGAGTTGCCTCCTCTGCAGCCAGAGCTCTGGCACAGCAGAGGGGCATCTCTCCTGACACGTGGCCGCTTCCCTCTGCAGGGCAAAGGGGCTGAGAGCAAATGCCCTGCGCTTTTGCTAACTGGGAGGTGCTGTGCTCTGCTGGGTAAGGAGAAGGCTTTCCTGAGTGCCCGGCTGCCTCTCCTCTCCTTGCTTCCCTTAGGAGGAGAGTCACAGAGTTCTTCTTTGTTCCTCCACCTGCTTGTGCTGCTCTTCTTCCTGCTCGTGGGGTCCCTGGCAGTAACGGTGGTGGTGTGGGGCAAGGGGTGGGGGTGGGGAGTGCCTGCTCTGGCCCTGACCTGGGGGGCGCTGCCCTGGAGGTGTTTCCATGGGACCAAGGTGCCCAAGCCCTCTCTTCATTTTCCAGGCTCCAGACACTGCACTCAGTGCTTGGGCAATGAGGCACTGCTTCCCTTAGCAGACAGCACCTTAAGACACCTGATTATGCTGGGCAGGGAGTCCTGCGGGGCTGTGAGCATCCCTCCAGAAGGGCACAGCTCTCCTGCAGGACCTAGGAGATGTCTGAGAGCACCCGATCTGCCCATGCCAATCAGCATCCTTGCCCTGTCCTCTTCCTCATACTCCGCAGAGCTGTGCTGGAAAGGAGAGGTGTTTTGAACTCTGCACCTGGAACAGGACCCCTCTGCTCCCAGGACACTCCAGCGTCTTTTGCAGAGCAACCTCTGGGTGCAGTCGTCCTGCAGCTGAGAGCGGTGCAAGCCCAGAGCAGCTGGGCACCAGGCTGATGGACAGAGCAGCCCTCCTGGATGGGAGCACTGACGCAGGTTTGCACTGAGAGCAACGGGGCAATGGGGGAATTCCAGCCTTTCCAAGACCATTTCCCAAGTGGGATGGGGGTGTCTGAACACTGAGACACATTGCTGCGCCTCATCTCCCAGCTTCCTCTGGGGAAGAAAGCGTCCTTCTGGGCTTTTTGCCCTCCGCTCTAGTGCAGCACAGGGAACTCCTCCCCAGGAAGCCTCCCTCCAAACACCCTGGGCTGTTGCTGCCTCCATGGGTCCTTGCTGGAAAGCAGGGCTGACCCTTCCGGAGCCCCTGGGGAGAGGGCACGGCTCTGCACAGCACACTCAGCCAGCACAAACCAGAGCTGAAGCCTCAGAGCTCTGTAACAGTCCCCCAGGAAAGAAAAACACCCTTAGGTATTGCACAATGAATGAATGAAATTTTGCTGAAAGAAGCTTCTCTGCATTTTTTTTCTTTTCTCTCCTTTGACAGTTTCCATGCCCAGAAGCAGCAGATGTCCAATGGCAGCTCCATCACCAAGTTCCTCCTCCTGGCATTCGCAGACACGCGGGAGCTGCAGCTCTTGCACTTCTGGCTCTTCCTGGCCATCTACCTGGCTGCCCTCCTGGGCAACGGCCTCATCATCACCGCCATAGCCTGCGACCACCGCCTCCACACCCCCATGTACTTCTTCCTCCTCAACCTCTCCCTCCTCGACCTGGCCTCCATCTCCACCACTCTCCCCAAGTCCATGGCCAATGCCCTGTGGGACACCATGGCCATCTCCTACCTGGGATGTGCTGCACAGGTCTTTTTCTTTCTCTTCTTCATTGGAGGAGAATTTTGTATTCTCCCTGTCATGGCCTATGACCGCTATGTGGCCATCTGCAAACCCCTGCACTACGGGACCCTCCTGGGCAGCAGAGCTTGTGTCCACATGGCAGCAGCTGCCTGGGGCACTGGGTTTCTCAGCTCTCTCCTGCACACGGCCAATACATTTTCGCTACCCCTCTGCCAAGGCAATGTCCTGGACCAGTTCTTCTGTGAACTCCCCCAGATCCTCAAGCTCTCCTGCTCAGATGCCTACCTCAGAGAAGCTGGGCTTCTTGTGGTTAGTG
The DNA here is from genome assembly GCF_047370975.1 of Nipponia nippon. Classification (NCBI taxonomy): domain Eukaryota; kingdom Metazoa; phylum Chordata; class Aves; order Pelecaniformes; family Threskiornithidae; genus Nipponia; species Nipponia nippon. The sequence continues at coordinate 147,960 of NW_028262389.1, forward strand.
CCTGTTTAGTCTTTGGGTGTTTTGTTTTCCTTGTGTTGTCCTATGTGCAGATCTTCAGGGCCGTGCTGAGGATCCCCTCTGAGCAGGGACGGCACAAAGCCTTTTCCACGTGCCTCCCTCACCTGGCTGTGGTCTCCCTGTTTCTCAGCACTGGGATATTTGCCTACCTGAAGCCCCCCTCCATTTCCTTCCCAGTTATCAAACTGGTGGTATCATTTCTGTACGCAGTGTTTCCTCCAGCAGTGAACCCCCTCATCTACAGCCTGAGGAACCAGGAGATCAATGATGCCCTATCTAAACTTACCCAATGGGCGCTGTCTCACAGACAATAACCTGCCTCCCTTTCCCTGCACATTTCTCAGATTTTATCTTAGTCCATCAGTCTGCTTTTTTCTCTTGTGATAATCCTGATTATAGAGAATTTTGTGGGTTTATACTGCTTGTCTTGAGGCTTGATCTTATTATGTCTGGCCCTTGTACCCACTGTATCAAATGTAGCCTGTCAGATAGCAGCTCTTCAATAAAACAGAACCTCCCATGTCCAGTGCCTCAAGGCTTGGCTCTTCCTCCAAAGGTGCTGCAAAGAATATGTCCTAGGAATTGGTCTTTTAAGGTGTCTGTTCTCCTTGCATTCTCAATGTTTTGGGAGTTAAGGTCGTTACCATTGCGTTCCAAGGAGCCAAATGCTCTGGATTTAAAAGCTCTCTCGGGTGTCCAGTCGCAGGGGAGATGGCCCATGAGCTCCCATTCTCTCCTCAGGTTTCTTCATGTATGACAGGACTGATGGCATATACCAGACTCCCTGGAAATGAATTTGGAGGGGTGAGGAGAGGAGAGGATGGGGACTTACCATGTGTCCTGGGGCTGGAATGAATGGAGGCTCAGAAGGTGAAACACCCTCAGATGTGAACTCCCTCAAAAGCAAAATACTAAATTGAGGTATGCAAAACAAGGACAGTGCGATGGGAGTCAGTAGGAACCCAACAGGCAGAGGGGAGGTACCTGAGGAGTCCCAGGTCTCTCATGCTGTCCTGGGCAGTGGGGCTGATGGAGGTAGAGATTGGGGTAAATTCAGTCAGGTTTGGGCATCACCTACAATGTGAATTCAGGAGAGCCAGAGAGTGCCTAGCTTCTGTTTCCTCGTGCCTTTGGGGCCAGCATCAGCCCCTGGGGTGATGGGAAGCCTGAACTGAACCTCTCTGAACAGACTCTCTCTGCCCCCCAGGAGCTGCTGTGCCCTTCAGAGGGGCTGGGGCTGTGGGGTGAGGGCCCAGAGCTCTGCAGCACCCTGTGGTGGGCACTGCCATGGGGCCAGCCCAGACTGGGCTGCTCTGCTGGGCTGGGGAGAAGGCAGGGGATGTGGGGAGATTTGGAGAGGGTCTGGGCTGAGCTGGGAAAATGCCTGGGAAAGGAAAGCACGAGTGTAGAGCTAAGCTGTGTAAGTGTGCCGGGTGGGGGCACCAAGCAGGGTGCTCACAGTGCAGAGTCAGGCGTCATCATGAAGGAAGCAAGGCACCAAAGGTGCATAAGCAAGAAGCCCAGTCCTTGCCATGTCCCCTGGACACCTCCAGAAAGCTGCCCTGGGAAAACTGTCCCACATCAGTCCCACACACAGGCTATTTCCATCTCTGGCCATACACCCAACCCTGAGAAGGGATCTTTGCTGAATGGTCACTTGTCTCCTCCTCTGGGGCTCCGTGATAGATCCAACTCCATCACCAGTATTAATAAAAATTGAACCTGTTTCTTACTAACACTTATCACACACCAAGTCCCACAGCTCTTGCCACAGCTGGTCTCTCAGCCAAGCCAGTTCTCAGACACCTCCAGCTAGATCAGGTGCCCATGGCCTTGTCTCAACAAATGTTGAAAAATCCACTGATTGACATCCCACCAACTGGCCTGCATCCTTGCTCCAGGGTTTCACTCTGAGGGATTTTGCAAAATCCAGCTCTCTCAGCCTCTCCTTCTCCATAATGTGCTCCAGGCCCCAACCAGTCTGTCCTAGGTGCAGGACCTGGCCTTTGTCCTTCTTCTGTTTCATGAAGGTCCCCACAGGACAGTCCTCCCACCTCTCAGGTTTCCCCTGAAAGGCATCCCGAAGGCACAGGAATGGTCCTCCCATGGTAGTAACATTGAAAAATGTGGTGAGAGTTCCCTCCTCTGGGTCATGGATACAGGTGTTAAACTGCACAGGGCTCAGGGGAGTCCCCTGTGCCACCTCACCAAACCCCACTATGTCCCCTGGCCTCCAGGTAGAGTCTGGCCCCTTCACCACTGCTCTCTCAGCCTCGTCATCCAAGCGGTGTTTTGCCCATCTGTTTGTCTGTCCGTCCAGACTGTGATGGCCTAACTTGGGTACAAGAACATTGAGGGAGACTTTGCCAAAAGGCTTGCTGAAGTGGAGGTAAATGACATCACCTGATGTCCCCTCATGCACAAACGAAGCTACTTCATCATGAAGGCAACCAGGCTGGCGAGGCATGATTTACCCTTGGGAAGTCCACGACGATGCTCTTCTCTTTTGGGCACCCAGGAATGTCACCCAAAAGCACTCATTCAATGGTTTACTCCTCACCAAAGTGAGCTTCTACAGCCTGGGGTTCCCTGGGTTGCACTTTTGGCCTCTTTCAAAGACGGGTGCACCATTTGCTTGTCCTCACTCACAAGAGACCTCTACCAATCCCATGACCTTTCAAAAGGCATATTTGAAAGAAATATTGATCTTCACCTGTAACTTCAGCATCACTCCTCTGCCTGTTATATGGTGTATTTAGTTTCTCTAATCTTTCAAACGGTTTCACCTGTCCTCATACAATGACCATTTCTAATGCCATCTTTGCAGATGCAGACTCTCTAGACAAAGGCCAGTTCCATTAGTCTCTAATTTTCCCCTCCCATTATTCTTTGTTCATTCAGATACCTCTCACCTACCCAGCTGCTGCTTTGAGCTTCACAAAGTTCAAAGCTTGCCTGTCTTTCAGTAGTCTCATTGTCTCTTTAGCCGACACTTCAGTTGTTTTCCTTTCTATCTTTTTGCACCTATCTATCTAAAACATTTCTCATAAGATTATCCCTTGTAGAACGGCAACCTCCTTAGAGACAGCTCGTACTTAGCCTGTGGTTACAGAGCGTGTTTTATTGTTTATGAAAACTGACCATGCTTTGCTTTGCTTTGCTTGCAAATAGGAAAAATTCTTATGTGGCCTGCGTGCAGCCAGTTGTGATGGATGCACTCGACCTCTTAACCAAACTAGCAGTAGTGTGGTACAGGCTTCAGAAGAGGTAAAGGCGTGAGCCGTAGCCAGGCCATGAGCTCTAGTTTCTATCTGTTCTCTGAAAACCCACAAAGAAGCCGAGTGGTACCTGATGCGTATGAGCTTGGAACACCAATCATGCGACTGACACGGGAATAGTGGGTGGCTATTCCAAGACTCAATTATCAAGGAACAAAGAAACTGGGGGTACAAGGAGCCTCCTGCATACCTTTCCTATCGCATGTAATTTGACTGCAAGCCAACCACTTTATCCGATAAATACGACAGCCTCAGTGAGCCGCCTTTGAGCTCTCCCTGCTAGGCAGCGTGGGTGCCTGGCGGTGATCTCCCCTTGCGCTGGGACACCTCTCAAGGTTGCTCCTCGAGGCAGACAGACCTTTTACCAACAACAGATCTTTGGTAAGAGACTGATATCCTGCATAACCTTGTAGCATGGTAACTTTGATTTTGTCTTGGCAACTTTGATTGCATGCTGAATTGACAAATTTTGCCTATATAAGCTCTTAGACATAAATCGTTGTCCAAGTCCGAGACTAAGATTGGACCTAGCCGCACCTAAGCTCCATCAGGAGTTTAGAAAGCAAGGAGGTCTACTCTGAACCTCGTGACTCAACGGGAGGGTCCTCCTTACCCTTTTGTATCCCTGGTCTCTCTGTGAAGCATTTGAACTCGAGTGTAACTCAATTTTCCTTTGTATGTTTCTTCCATGCAGTAATTAGTAGAGTAAACCTTGTCATCAAACTTATTGAACCTTGAGCAACCACTCTTAAACTTTGTTGAATTCCATCGAATTCATTGAACTCTGTCAAAATTATTATTCTACCTGAATAAAACTTATGCCATAGGAGCCAGTGGGGTTCCCATTTTGAAAGGAGGATGGAGAAACCGGAGAAGGTCCAGAGGAGGTCTGTCATGATGGGCTTTGGGGCCTAAAGCACATGAGCTGTGTGGAGAGGTGGAGGCACCTGGGCCTCTTTAGTCTGCTGAAGGAGAGGCACAGGGCAGTCTAAAAGCAGGTGACACCTACCTGGAGAGGTGGTGGAGCCAAGCTCTTCTGCGGTGTCAGATGGTACGACAGAGGCAACAGCCACCAAGTTCCTCCCGGGAGCTTCACACCGGGCCTTAGGAAACACTGACAAGGCAGGTGGTGCTGCCCTGCAGCAGGACACCCAGAGAGCATCTTTATTTCCATGTTTGGAGGTTTTTCAGGTTTCAGCTCCACAAAGCCACAGCCAGCTTGGCCCTTGGGTTGGTGATACCCCACCCTTTGGTGGGAGGCCACCATTGCAGACATGGAGACAAGGCACCTGGCCAGCTCCTTGAACCCAGGAATCGGTATGCCATGCCACCTGGGATTCCTGGGAACAGCTACGCTTTTGTCCACAGAAGCGTGATTCCTCTTCATGTGTCCTGGCCAATCTCCTGACCCATGCGGTGCCTTAGGCTCTGAAGAGAACCAAAACCAACTTGATGACTAGGTTAGTTTCATTTTACATGCTGAAACGCAGGGCAGACGCAGGGAGCTCAGAGCTTCCAGGCTCCCTGCTGCACAGTTAGGACTTCAGAGACTGGAAAGGCAGGTAACGGTGTCGTGGCGGTGTGCTCCACATCAAGGTTGTGCCTTCCTTTGTGCCTTTTCACTAACCTGGGATCTGTCCCTTGGATGCCTTTGGCTAAAACCAAAACAACTCCCCCATTCCACCTCCCCGTCCTGATGGAAACTGTGAGAAACAGATGGAGCAGAGATGATTTAAGGGCAATTCTGCCTAAGAGCTGTAAGCATTAAATAATGACAGAGAGTTAGCAGTGAGAGAAAAAGCACTGTTCTAAGACTTGCATGCCAGAGGCTAATCACGGAGAACTTACAGCTATTTTGTCAAGTAAAGATGAAATGGAAGAGCTTCAGTTCATCATTGAGAATACGAAGGAGTTCCCTTACAGCACTGTCCTGTTACTGCTGTTAGGGACAGTACCACTAATTCCAAAACATCCTTGAGAGCTTCTTTATTTTTCCTCGTCTCCAAAGCTCAGGCTGCTCAGACCTGGAAAGTACTCCCTCAAATCTCTGCAAACCCAGTCTCTCCAACCTCCTCTCATCCACACTCTTTTACCCCAGGACACTTCTCCCCATCACGTCAGCACACTGCCTGGTCTCTATTTTTTATCTGGATGAAGCCAGGGTACTGCCTTGGTAAGCCTTCCCTACAGAAGTCGTCTCTCCCAGCTGATCCCACTTGTGTCACCTGGTGCTAGGTACAGCTCCATTTTCCTTCTGCAGAGCTCCATGGCATGGACAGTTTTCCTGTTTCTTCCATGAGAAAAGGTGACAAGCAGGAGAGACTCTGTGCCAGGAAGTCCCAGCCTTGGGTGTTGCTCACCTGGTTCTTACTGGCATCTCTGTTGGCGTATCTGGTACTTCTCTGTGGCTACTCTTTCTGCACAGAAGATCCTAAAAAGACAAAGATTTCATAACGGATGGTCGTAAAAGCCCTGTTATAGACAACAAAGTTTGCCATGGGCTCTGGAGGGAGCCAGGAAGATAGTTAACAAGCACCAGGAAGATCCAGGAAGCTTAAGGCCACTTCTGAAGAGTGAGTGGCTGTAAGCAACACTGACCAGCTGTGCGTAGGTCTCAGAGAGAGGGTCGAGGGATGTCAGTGAGAAACAAGGAGGTGGCTGATGGCTTTAGCGAATCCTTAAGTATATCTAAGCCCAGAAATGGAAAGCGGTTGATGTGTGTGGATGGGGAAGAGGAGGAGGTTTGTCCTGGGAAGATGTCAGGAGGGAAGACCCCTCTTCTGCAAATCAGGGATGACAGACATTTCCATGTGGTGTGCATCCCCTAGGAGAAAGGGAATGCCCACTGCTGAGGATGGCTGTGCTCAGTCACGCACCGTGAGCTGACCATGCTCCCTTTACCTCCTTCACTTCCCACACTTGGATGGAGCTCAGGAAACATCAATGAGCGTGGAGGACGCACAGACCTCCTGGGCTGAGGTCCTGTCACTGCAGGGGAAGAGGGAAGGGTTTGTGAGACACATGGTAGTGCAGGGAGAGAGCAGAGCATGTGAGGATTCAAGCGAGTCTGGGGCTAGGACATCTTGGGTGCTAGAGGAACGTGAACAGGCCTTTGAAAGAAGCCAGATGGGTTGTGGGGAACTCGGAGACATTGGCAAATCCTCAGAAAACTACACCTTTGTGTTTGAAGAACAGTGAGGACACAGAGTTATCAGTAAGCCTTGGGATATCATGGGGTCAGAGTGAGCTGGGGAAGCAGGGGTGGTGGTTAAAATCTGCAGAGAAACGGGCACAGACAGAGGACAGTGTAGGACAGCCTGTGGTGGGGAAAGCCAAGGGCTTTGGTAGGGCTGGGACCCAGAACTGAGGTCCTTGTTCTCTTGGCTAGGGCTGCTGACTCTTGGGCTGAGGCCCATGTGAGGACACCAGTTCCTTGCAGCCCCCGTACTTTGTTGCCTCCTCACCCCTGACAGAGCCTGGGAGGTGTCTTAGCACTGACCTGCACTCGGCATCACAAACCCTCCCATCTCTCTGCCCCTAGCAAGAGCCCTGAGACACCCATGAAGGAAAGGATCCCCATTCCTAGGGTCCTGGGGTCAGGGCTTGGCCATCCTCCTTAAGGAAACACGCCAAGGGCTTTCACAGCCCCCTCCACTTGGCTTTCTGCATGTGTCACTCTCACTAGTTACCATGCTGTCACGCACAAGGGTTGCAGGCTGTGAGGAGGGTCCAGTCTGAACATGACGTCATTCACCATTGAACCTGGAACCTAGGATGTTTCAGGCCTAAGAGGCAATAGCACACCACAAGGAGAGGCTGGCTCTGGGGATGTCATGCTTGGGGCTAACCCACATGCAGAGAGGGAATTCATGACTGCAAGAGTCGCGGGAGCTATCATCAGAGACAACAGAATCACCAAACCATTCAGGTTGGATGGGACCTTGGGAGGTCTTTAGACTAACCTCCTGCTCACCTTGGGATGAACAATGAATTCCCATTAACTTCCTACGGGCTTCTGTCCAAGAGTGTCCTGAAAATGACTAAGATCTTTGGTGGACTCCTAGAGACCCTCTGAGGAAGCTGAGGGTGCCTTTTGCTGCCAGGTAAGGATGGCTACAGGATTCCTTGACTCCAACAAGCTGCTACTAACCTCGAGCATCTTCTAACGAGCACTGGCCACTGTCCTTGATCAAAAGGTGCAGTCTTGACAGGCTGCTAAAGCTTTTCCAAACCTTGGACTATTGCCCCGTGCTGCTCTTCCCTGTAGGCACCAATGACACAGCCAAACCTGCAAAGGATTGAGTGTGACTGCATGGCTCTGGGGGTGATGGGCATGGTGGCACGGGCAGTGTTCTCCTCAGTCCTGCTGGGGAGGGGGAGAGGCTTGAGGACTGGACAGATCCTGTGGGTCAGCAATTGGTTGCACAGCTAGTACCAGCAACAGGGGTTTAGTTTCTATGACCAGGAGACCCTCTCTGAGGACCACTGACTGCTGTCAGTGGTGTCTACGCTGCTCCTGAGGGTGTTCGGCAGAGATGAAGCTGATCTCCAGCAAGAACAAGGTGCTGCTGACAGGCACACTGTGAACATTGCTGCTCTCTTCCTTGCCTGTACCATCAAGGGGGTGAGTAAAGGGTGGCGGAGAGGAAAACCAGCAGCTTGAGAGTGTAGGCAGATGAGTGGAGACCCCAGTGCGATGTGCTTCCTATTCCTGCACTGTCCTACATCTACTGGCTAGAGCAGGGACAGACCTTGCTGCAGGGCAGTGGTGGCAATCGGTGGCTTGCACAAAGGCAGTGCTGTCTGGGCTGTGTGTCACACACACGCTTTGAAGGGGGGCAGCTTTCCTGTGCAGGACCAATGCTGTCCCTGCCAGCTGCATGGAGCTGTCTGTGAAAGCCTTGGCACCTCACATAACACTACAGGCCTTTCTTTGGCCATTAAGTTGAGTAACCGTCCTGAAATCTGTTAGGCAATGTGGGGATGAAACGAGACAACTCTCATGATAGTCAGGAGAGATCTAGGAAGTACAGCTGATGGAGATCAGAGAGAGAGAGACTGAGCTCTCCCTGTGGTCCATGAGTCCATTTGATCAGCTGAATCCCTGTGCAGGCTGTCCAGAAAATAACAAATAGAGAAAGATTCTCTTGTCCTAAACGTGTGCATCTGCTGTCATCTCAGCTGTTCAAAGGAAATCATCCTCCTGCTCAGAAATGATGCCCCAGATACCACCCTGTCTCTCAGAGCGGATACATTAAAACATGTAGTTACCTCCATGTCTCTTGGACCAGCTCTGGCACCTCAAATGTCACCAGGTGTTTGCGTCTGAACACCTCACTCCTGGCCTCCATCTCCAGTAATTATCACGGGAGCTGAGACAAGTGGCTCCCAAGCAGCAGGTGCCTGTTTTGTGCCCATCTGAACTAAGGCAAGGGGAACCCCATCACCTGTGCGTTTGTGGCAGGCATGGGAGGGAGCTGCGTTCCCTTCTAGCCCCAGGACTACAGACCCAGAATGAGATGCCTCAACTGACTGAGCTGAATCGCTTCCATCAGCAGGAGGGATAAAAGAGATTACACCCTGTCCTTGTCTGTGTGTCCTGCCTAATGCTGAGACAAGAAAATAGGATTCTGAAGCCTCATTGTTCTTCTGATACATGAAATGACAGTGCTGGAAAGAAGTGTCTCTCCCCAGCTGAGAGGGGGAACATGAGTGATTCCTTCAGCCTGTTTCACAGCAGGTTCCCCTGGAGCCCCAGGGACACCTGGAGGGAGCCCAGAGGGGCAGGGAAAGTGCTGCCTTGGGCTGGGCCTCTGCTGCTGAGCTGGGCTGGGCTCCTGGGATGGAGGGAGCTCCTGGCAAGTGGGCAGCCCTGCAGAGAGACAGCTCTGCCCAGGAGCAGCTCCTCTGCCAAGCGCAGCAGGGCTGAGGGCACTGCCTGCAGGCACCGAGGGGAGAGGAGCCAGGCAGAGAGAGAAGGCAATCTGGAGTGGGAGGAGAGCTGAGTGTTCACTGTGGGAGAAATCTTCACAGCCCTTGACCCAGTAAGTCTCTGGCTGCAGGGCGACACAGCTGTGGTTCCTGGAAAGATCTCCTAAAGCTGGCACATAACCCCAGCTTATGCAATCTGTCAAGAGGGCTCTCAGTGGTCCTCTAGCATAGAGGAGGAGGATGTGTTCCAGAGCAGGGCTTCCCTGCTGCACCATCAGCGGGACAGGGCATGGCGTTTCCCTTCTCCTGGCGACGGCTTCCGAAGTGTGAAGGTGGGTGTGCAGCCAGGGGTGCCCAGGGCCGTCCTTCCGAGCAGGGTCCCTGCACCCCAGGGGCTGTGTGCTGGGACAGGGACTCTGCCGCCTGCCAGGGTCAGCACTCAGCCTGCCCAGGGAGCTGCCCATGGCGCTGTGGGGAGAAGCTGTGGGTGGAAGGAGTGACCCCTGGCAGGGCAGGGTCCTTCTGCTGTTGAGAGGGTGCTGTGTGGGTCAGGGCTGCTCACAGCTCCAGATCATTTCTAAGGCATTTCTGAGGAGACTTTCAAGGATGACATCAAAGTCACATTTTCCTGAAAGGGAAGGAATCTGTGCTTTCAGTTTTCCACTCTTGGTGGTCTGGGTGGGCAGTGGGAGATGGGAATTTATTTCTCCACTCTGGAGAAGGCACTGAGACCCCGGTTCTGGTTAGGGCTTCTCTGAGCTGCCGCTGAGCCCCTGCACACACACAGATGCCACTGGGCAGTGCCTTGCTGCCAAGAGGGGTCTGCAGGGCAGAGCTGAGCACACAGCGAGTTGGATGGAGTCTGTGAGCCCTGACAGGGAGGAGACGTGGGGACAGAGAAACAGCTCCTAGCACTGACAGCTCCAGGCAGCAGATATGGGCAGGGAGTGAGAGGGGAGCTGCTCCCAGAAATGCTGGGGGAAGGAGGATTCAGGCACCTCCCTGCCTTCCCCTGCCATGCCAGACATGTTCTCCGGAGCAAGACCCTGGTCTCCTCACCCACACAGCAGAGCACTAGGAACAGTGTCATACATTTTGTTCAGAGTAGTCTAATCTCAACCTTTGACTGTCTTTTCCTTCATGGACAGTGCTGATGCCCAGCAGGACCAGATGTGCAATGGCAGCTCCATCACCCAGTTCCTCCTCCTGGCATTCACAGACACGCGGGACCTACAGCTCCTGACTTTCTGGCTCTTCCTGGCCATCTACCTGGCTGCCTTCCTGGGCAACGGCCTCATCATCACCGCCATAGCCTGCGACCACCGCCTCCACACCCCCATGTACTTCTTCCTCCTCAACCTCTCCCTCCTCGACCTGGGCTCCATCTCCACCACTCTCCCCAAAGCCATGGCCAATGCCCTGTGGGACACCAGGGCCATCTCCTACTTGGGATGTGCTGCACAGCTCTTTTTCTTTCTCTTCTTCATTGGAGGAGAGTATTTTCTTCTCACTGTCATGGCCTATGACCGTTACGTGGCCATCTGCAAACCCCTGCACTACGGGACCCTGCTGGGCAGCAGAGCTTGTGTCCACATGGCAGCAGCTGCCTGGGGCACTGGGTTTCTCAATGCTCTCCTGCACACTGCCAATACATTTTCCCTACCCCTCTGCCAAGGCAATGTCCTGGACCAATTCTTCTGTGAAATCCCCCAGATCCTCAAGCTCTCCTGCTCAGATGCCTACCTCAGGGAAGTTGGGCTTCTTGTGGTTAGTGCCTGTTTAGCCTTTGGGTGTTTTGTTTTCCTTGTGGTGTCCTATGTGCAGATCTTCAGGGCCGTGCTGAGGATCCCTTCTGAGCAGGGACGGCACAAAGCCTTTTCCACGTGCCTCCCTCACCTGGCTGTGGTCTCCCTGTTTGTCAGCACTGGCATATTTGCCTACCTGAAGCCACACTCCTTCTCCTCTCCATCCCTGGATCTGGTGGTGGCAGTGCTGTACACTGTGGTGCCTCCAGTAGTGAACCCCCTCATCTACAGCATGAGGAACCAGGAGCTCAAGGATGCCGTAAGGACACTGGCCTAATGGATGCTGTTTCATGGACAATAACCTGCCTTCCCTTCTCATCACATTTCCCAGAGTCTTTCTTAGGCCAGGAGTCTGTTTTTTTCTCTTGCGATAATCCTGTTTATAGATAATTGGCTGGGCTTATACTACTTGTCTTGAGGCTTGATCTTATTGTGTCCGACTCTTGCACAGCACTGTGTCAGATGTGGCATGCCCAATAGCAGCTCTTCAATAAAACAGAATCTGCCAGGTCCAGAGACTGAAGGCTGGGCTCTTCCTCCAAAGCTGCTGCCAAGAAAATGTCCAAGGAATTGTTTTTTTTAAAGAGTCTAATCTCCTTGTGTTCTCAGTGTTTTGGGAGTTAAATGCATGGTACTACTGGGTTCCACTGGACCAAATGTTCTGGATATAAAAGCTTTCTTCTTGGTGTCCAGGGGCAGGGCAGATGGCCCATGTGCTCCCCATTCTCTCCTCAGGTTTCTTCATGTATGACAGGAGTGATGGCATATACCAGACTCCCTGGAAATGAATTTGGAGGGGTGAGGAGAGGAGAGGATGGGGACTCCCCACGTGCCCTGGGGTTGGAATGAATGGAGGCTCAGAAGGTGAAATACCCTCAAAGATGTAATCCCCTAAAAGTACAGCACTAAATCGACATATCCGTGAACAAGGACTCTGCAGTGCCATGGGAGTCAGTGGGGACCCAGCAGGAACAGGGAGGGGAGCCTGGAGAGATGCAGGAGCTGCCTGAGGAGGCCCAGGGCCAGGACTGCCATGCTGCCCTGGGGAGTGGGGCTGGTGGGAGCAGAGGAGGGGGCAAATTCAGTCAGCATTGGGCATCACCTACCATATGAATTCAGGAGAGCCAGAGAGTGCCTAGCCTCTGTTTCCTCATGCCTTTGGGGCCAGCACCAGCCCTGGGGCTGATGTGGAGCCTGAAGCCCCCCTCTCTGCCCCCCAGCAGCTGCTGTGCCCTTCAGAGGGGTGGGGCTGTGGGGTGAGTGCCCAGAGCTCTGCAGCACCCTGCGGTGGGCACTGCCATGGGGTCAGCCCAGGCTGGGCTGCTCTGCTGGGTTGGACTGGGGAGAGGGCAGGGGATGTGGGGAGAGCTGGGGAGGGGCTGGGCTGAGCTGGGAAGTGCCCGGTAGAGGAAAGCAGCAGTGTAGAGCTAAGCTGTGTGAGTGTGCAGGGTGGGGGCAGCCAGCATGGTACTGCCAGTGCAGAGTCAGGCATCATGGTGAAGGAAGCAAGGCACCGAAGGTGCAGAAGAGAGGGGCCAGGTCTGTGCCATGTTCCCTGGACACCCTGCAGAAGCCGCCCTGGGAAAACTGTCCTGGATCAGTCCCACACACCGGCCATTTCCATCTCTGTTCGTACACCCCAGCCCTGAGAAGGGACGTTTCCTGCAGGGTCAGCCCCATCCTCCCCCGGGGCTCTGTGATGCCCAACTCCACCACCACATTCAGAAAAAGGGAACTAGTTTCCTACTGACATTTATTGCACACAAGCCCCAGAGCTCTTGCCACAGCTGGTCTCTCAGCCAAGCCAGTTCTCAGACAGATCCAGTTTGAACAGGTGCTCATGGCCTTGTCTCAAGAAATACTGAATATCTCCATTGACTGAGATCCCACCAACTGGAGTGGGTTCTTGCTCCTGTGCTTTGTTCTAAATGATTTCTAAGGAACCCCTCTCTCTCAGCCTCTCCTTGTCCATAATGTGCCCCAGGTCCCAGCCACCCTTCTGGCCTCTGCAGGACTTGCTCCAGTCTGTCAGGGTCTTTCTTCTGCTGGGAAGCCCCATGCTGGATGCAGCAGTCCTCGTGCCATCCTGTGGTGGGTTAACGTTGGCCAGCACCCAGACACGCACCCAGCTGCTCACTCACTCATTCCCCTGACTCAACAGGGCAAAGGGAGAAAATAATCCAGAAATCTTATGGGTCAAGGTAAAGTAAGGGAAATCGTTTACCAATTACTGTCACAGGAAAAAACAGTTGACTTGCCAAGGATCAATTTAATTTCTTGCCAATTAAAAAAAATTTGGACTGTGAGAAACAATGACAAAAATATTAAAGACCCTTCTCCCCACACTTTCTTCCAGGCTCACATTACTCCGTTGTTCCCAATTCTTCTACCCAACCCCAACCCCAAGAGGAGCAGGGGGGATGGTGAAGAGGGGGTTAACAGCCAGTACAGAACATCCTTGCCTCTCCTTCCTCCTCACGTTTCTCCCCTGCTCCTCTCCATGGGATCCCACCATATTTTCGGTCAAGGCTAGGTGTTGCTCCTTTCTTTCTGTCTTACTTTTCTCCTTTCTACTCACAGAAACATGGAAAGGTTGAGATTGGAAGGGACCTCTGGAAATCACAGAATCATAGAATGCTTTGGGATGGAAGGGACCCTTAAAGGTCACCTAGTCCATCTCCCCTGCAACTGGCAGGGACATCTACAACTAGATCAGGTTGCTCAGAGCCCCATCCAGCCTGGCCTTGAATGTTTCCAAGGACGGGGCATCTGCCACCTCTCTGGGCAACCCGTTCCAGTGTTTCACTACCCTCATTCTAAAAAATATATCTATATCTATATCTACATCTATATCTATATCTACATCTACATCTACATCTACATCTACATCTACATCTCTATCTATCTATTCTTCCTTATATCTAGTCTGAATCTACCCTCTTTTAGTTTAAAACCATTACCCCTTGTCCTATCGCTACAGGCCCTGCTAAAAAGTCTGTCCCCATCTTTCTTGTAGGCCCCCTTTAAGTATTGAAAGGCTGCAATGAGGGCTCCCCGCAGCCTTCTCTTCTCCAGGCTGAACAACCCCAGCTCTTTCAGCCTTTCCTCACAGCAGAGGTGTTCCATCCCTCGGATCATTTTTGTGGCCCTCTTCTGGACCCGCTCCAACAGGTCCATGTCCTCCTTGTACTGAGGACTCCAGAGCTGGACGCAGTACTCCATGTAGGGTCTCACCAGAGCAGAGTAGAGGGGCAGAATCCCCTCCCTCGACCTGCTGGCCATGCTTCTTTTGATGCAGCCCAGGATATGGTTGGCTTTCTGGGCTGTGAGAGCACATTGCCTGCTCATGTCCAGCTTTTCATATACCAGTGTCCCCAAGTCCTTCTCCTCAGGGCTGCTCTCCATCCCTTCATCCCCCAGCCTGTATTGACACCAGGGGTTGCCCCGACCCAGGTGCAGGACCTTGCACTTGGCCTTGTTGAACCTCACGAGGTTCACATGGGCCCCCTTCTCAAGCTTGTCCAGGTCCCTCTGGATGGCATCCTGTCCCTCGGGAGTGTCAACTGCACCGCTCAGCTTGGTGTCATCTGCCAACTTGCTGAGGGTGCACTCGATCCCCCTGTCTATGTCATTGATGAAGATATTGAACAGTGCTGGCCCCAGTAGGGACCCCTGAGGGACACCACTTGTCACTGATCTCCATCTGGACATTGAGCCATTGACGGAACAGTCCACCCATCAAATCCATAGCCTTCCAATTTAGAGAGAAGGATATTGTGGGGGACCTTGTCAAAGGCCTTAAAGAAGTCCAGCTAGATGACATCCATAGCTCTTCCCTTGTCCACTGATGTGGTCACTCCGTCAGAGAAGGCCATTAGGTTGGTCAGGGAGGACTTGCCCTTGGTGAAGCCATACAAATCATCTAGTTTGACCCCCAGCTGAGGCAGGGTCAGCTAGAGCAGGTTGCTGAGCACCTTGTCTAGCTGGGTTGGAAATATCTCCATGGATGGAGATTCCACAACGTCTCTGGGCAACCTGTTCCAGTGTTTGACCACCCTCACAGTCAAAAAGTGCTTTCTTGGGTTCAGATGGAATTTTATACACATTAATAAGATCCCTCTATGCTTTTTCCTCCAGACTGAACAGTCCCACATCTCTCAGCCTTTCCCCCTATGAAAGATGCTGCAGCCCATTAAAGCACCTTTGTGGTCCTTTGCTGGAATTCCTGTAGTAAGTTGTAAAGGACCGATAGAGAAATGTGGTTTTGTCTCGACATTGCCGCTGTAGCACCATCCAGCGTCGCGCTTTGAAAAGACCATCTTCTCCACAGTTTTGAGAAAAACAACCTTGTGCGCCTGCGCAGGGACTAAAGGCGCAAAAAGAGCCGAGGCAGGGACTAAAGGTGCAAAAAGAGCAGAGGCGGGGGCAGCACGTCCGTGGCGAACCGCACGTACACATTTGCGATCTGTGCATGTGTGAGAGCCCCTATATAAGGAAACAGATCCCCAGGGACATGGGGAAAGAGAGGAGCAGAGAGCAGACCCTGCACATCAGGGAACGAGAATTTGTCCTGTTGAGGGCACTGGCAGGTGGGATCCCATGGGGGCATTGTCAGGGCCCTGAGAGCACCCATAGACCTTCACAGCCCTGACTAGCACTACCTGCGGCTTCCACCCCCACCTCTGTCCATGGACCCTGGAGACCATTTATGCCCAGTTTCACCCAGCTGGATCTGTACTGTAGGTGTACGGGTCTCCAGACACAGCCAGAGACACAGCCTTGCCTGTCCATGGACCTTGTTGAGTCAGACTTGCAGACTCACTTCCCGGCTTGATTCTTTATGGAGCGAACAATGGAATGACACCACGGCCCTCCAAGTGCCAGACCCCAGCTAATTCACAGAGGCCTACACTCTTTTTGCTGCCTTTCCTCCCATCACTTGGTCAGGCTTTGGGAGGAGAGGTGGGGAAAGCAGGTGAGGTTTCTGGGTGCCAATGATTGAAATGGGGGAGCAGATTTCTCACATGTGAAATGATCTAAAGGCTAGGCTAGTTGAAAACTGTTATCTTCAGCTCCTTTCTTGGAGGTCTTAAATTTTCTACAGGAACCTGGAAGCTCTGAGATCCCTCCATCTCCCTCTCTTTTAGCAATGAAGTTGATAGTACCCAAGTCTCCTGGTTTCAGCTGAGATAGAGTTAACTTTCTTCCTAGTAGGTGGCACAGTGCTGTGGTTTGGCTTTAGGATGAGAATAATGTTGATAACACGCTGAAGTTTTAGCTGTGGCTAAATAGTCCTTACATTAGTCAAGGACTTTCAGTCACCTCTGCCAGGTGCACAAGAAGCTGAGAGGGAGCACAGCCAGGACAGCTGTCCTAACCTGGCCAAAAGCCTGTTCCATACCATATGACGTCATGCTCAGTATAGAAACCGGAGGGAGTCTGCTGGGGGGGCGAGATCACTGCTCGGGGATGGGCTGGGCATCAGTCAGCGGGTGGTGAGCAATTGCATTGTGCATCACTTGTTTTGTATATTCTCTTGTTGTTGTTGTTGTTGTTGTTGTTATCATTATTTTATCTTCCTCTGCTCTCCTATTAAACTGTCTTTGTCTCATCCCACAATTTTGAGGTTTTTTTCCCCCAGTTCTCTCCCCTATCCCACTGTAGGGAGGGGAGTGAGCAAACGGCTGCATGGTTTTTAGCTGCCTGCCCAGTTAAACCACAACAGCCCTTCTTCTGAACCGCTTTAGGTATGTACTTTTGGATTGGGTATCATGCCGTATATTGCAAATACTGATTTAATTGGCATTGCCCAAAGTGGCTACCAAGGATGCAGACTGCTCCACTGCAGGTATTTCTATTTAGGCAGATTAGTGCTGTTGTTGTTGTTGTTATTGTTGTTGCAGATACTGGTATTGTTGGGGAAATCACACAAACACTTGAAGGGTAATGGAAGGATTGCCATCTTCGTGGCCCTCCAGTGAAGCGGCTCCTCTTTGCCCATGTCTCACTGTCATTGCACAGGCTCTAAACCTGGGCAAGGATTCTGGATGTGGTGTGAAAAGTGCCGAGCAGAGGGGGAGAATCACTTCTCCTGCCTGTGGCCCTGCTCACACAGCCCAGCATCCTCTGCTGGCCCATGTTTTGCCTAAGGGAACTCAAGGACCACCAGAGCCTTCTCCACAGAGCTGCTGCCCAGCCACGCAGGCCCTGGCCTCTGTCACTGCAGCCTGTAACTCCCCTGCTCAGTCCTTGGGCCTTTTTAGAAGATGTATGCAAGAGTTGCCTTTGGCTTTCTCCAATCATGATGACCTTCCAGAATGTAGCAGAGCAGCCCTGCTATGACCTCGGCCTGGTCTCTCAACAGCCACAGCCTTGGATTCATCCCATCTGGTCCAAGGGACTATTGAGGGCTGACCTTCCCTAAGTAACCCCTGACTTGATCTCCATCCACTGCTGGATTTCACCTGCGGTTCTGCCCCTTAGGCACACGGAACTGGGAGACCTTGCTGGTGAAGACAAAGGCCAAGAGTGCCTCACACCTATCCACACCTACCTAACGCAATTCAGCAGTGGCCACACGTTGTCTTCATTTCTTCTTTAACTGTTCCTGAAGTGGTAACATTGTGCCCTTGAACTCCCTTGCAAGTGTCAACTCTACGGGAGCTCTGGCTTTCCTAAAACCAACCATATTTCTGAATTCCTCCTTTGTTTCAATCCTTGCATCCACCTCTTGTATGCTGCTTTTTTTCTATGGAGCTTCCCCCATGAGTCTGCTGGTTCCCCACGCTTCTGTCTTGAGATCTCTGCTTGTTTTCCTGACTCTTGGTCTGCACACTCTCGGACTTGAAAGACACTGTCCTTGCAGACCAGCTGTACTGAGTTCTGCTGCTCTTCTGTGCTGCTCATAGGGGATCCCCTATGACAAAAGTAGTCTGCTGCTCTGAGGGCTCTGCACTCTTCTGTTCTCCTTCCCCCTGGGAGGTGACACCCCACTGTTTCATGGTCACGACAGCCAAGGCTGACACTGGTTTTCACATCCGTGTCCAGCTCTGCCTTCTGTGAGAGTAACAGATGCAGGTGAGTGTCACCATTTTTGGCCAATCTGGCAGCTGTGCTATGAAGTCCTGTGTCCCAAACTGTGTCCCCAGCCCCTCCAGAAACCTCCAGGACTGTTTGCATGCTGTTGTGGTCTCCTTCCAGTGAATGCCAGGGTAATGAAAGTCCACAGGGGGACCTCAATGAGTTCTTTGTCTCCCACCACAATGTCACCCTTACCAGCCTCTCCTCTCACCCACACCCACAAGGGCTCCCCCAACTTATTCGTCCCATAGAGGAGCTTCACACATCCAAGCAGCTCCTTCACACTGGGGACACCTCCCTCCTCATCCTTCTGGCCTGTCTCTCCTGATGATCCTGTACCCACCCATCACAGCACCCCAGTCATGTCAGCTGTCCCAACACACCTCAGCTGTTACTCCCTCAAAGTGGGATGAAGAGATTGCATGCAGGGCTCCAGCTCCTCCTGCCTGTGCCCCAGGCTGAGGGCATGGGTGCATGTCTGGGCTGCAGCCCCTCAGCTGTGGCACCTTTGGGCTGAGAGCAGACTTGCAAGAGGGAAACCTGCTACCAAGTGCCCAAGACCTCAAGTGTGCAAAGGCTTTGCTTCAGAGCAGAGGCATGCTGGAGTGGAGAGCAGATGGCAATGTAAAGAAGAAATGAGGTGCCCACAAAGGTGGCAAACCCTGCTCTCTCCAAGGCCAAAGAGAAACAGAGCTGGGCTGTGCAGTCTGAGCAGGAGAGGGGTTTGCTGTCTGTGGTGTCTCTGCAGCCTCTGTGGTGGTGGTGAATCTGATCTCAGGAAGGAAGAGATGATGTTAAGTGTGCCCTTGGGTGTGGACATCCTGTGATACAGGCAGAATGAAAATCACCAGCCTGATCCATGATTGTAACAAGGAGGGGATGGTTAAACGTCGAGTAGAACCAGCAGAGTTTGAGAGGGAATGCACACGAGTGGGGACCCTGGTGTGATGTGCTTGGTATTCATGCACTGCCCAGCACCTGCTGGAGAGAGAAGGGACAGACCTCACGTCAGTGCAGTGGTGGGATTCAGTCATGGGCCCAAAGGCACCAAATCTGTCTGAGATGCCCTGGGGGGTGCCTGTCACACAATGAGTCTGAATGGGGAGGGGGGTCCTGGATAGGCCCTGTGCTGTCCATGTCAGCTGCATGCAGTTGGGCTGGAGAGCCCTGGCATCTCATGTAGCTCTGCAGGCCTGTATTTGGGTATTAAATTAAGATTCAGGTGTCCTGAATTAGGTTAGGCAATGGAGGGATGCACATGAGACCACTGCCAAAGGAGATGTAGATAATAGAACTGATGGAGAAGAGAAAGAGAGACTTAGCTCTCCTTGGGCCACATGACCGCATTTGGTCAGCTGAAGACCTCTATAGGCTGCCCTGGACATAAGCAACTGTTACGGGTTCAGTTGTCCTACATGTGGGCATCTGCTGTCAATTTACCTGGACAATGGAATTTCCCACCAGCCTCCAAGGTGATGCCCTCAGATGCTGCCCTGTCTCTATGGACTGCTGCATTACAGCTGACAGTGACCAGCATGCATCTTGGTCACCTCTGCACCTCAGATGTCACCAGGTGTTTGTGTCTGAACAGCTCACTCCTGGTCTCCATCTCCAGTAATTAGCATGGGAGCTGAGACAAGAAGCTCACATGCAGGTGCCTGTTTTGTGCACACCTGAACTATGCAAGAGGAATCCCAGCTCCTGGGGGTTGTGGTCTGCATGGGAGGGAGCTGAGACCCCTTCAGTAGTGTAAGAGAAACTACACTACTGGAAGTAAGTCTCCCTCCCCAGCTGTGGGAGGGAACATCAGTGGTTACTTCAGCCTGTTTCACAGCAGGTTTCCCTGGAGCCCCAGGGACACCTGGAGGGAGCCCAGAGGGGCAGGGAAAGCGCTGCCTTGGGCTGGGCCTCTGCTGCTGAGCTGGGCTGGGCTCCTGGGATGGAGGGAGCTCCTGGCAAGGAGCAGCTCCTCTGCAAAGCACAGCAGGGGGAGGGCACAGCCTGCAAGTGCAAGGGGACAGGAGAGACGTGCGAGAGATGTTACAGGCACTGTGTAGTGGGAGAATGCTGAGAGTTCACTGGTGGAGAAATCTACACAGTCCTTGACACAGTAAGTCTCTGGCTTCAGGGTGATACACAAGTGTCCTGGAGGGGCCTCCTAGAGCTGGCACATCTTGCTGCAGCTAGGATCTGGCAGGATGGCGCTCAGGGTTTCTTTATTGTGGAGAAGGACATGCTCCAGAGCAGGGCTTCCCTGCAGCACCATAAGGAACAGGGCATGAAAGCTCCCTTCTCCCGGGGATGTCTGGAAGGGTGGGAAGCTGGGTGTGCACTGAGGGGTGCCCAGGGCTGTCCTTCAGAGCAGGGTCCCTGCACCCCAGGGGCTGCGTGCTGGGGCAGGGGCTCTGTCGCCTGCCAGGGTCAGCACTCAGCCTGCCCAGGGAGCTCCCCACAATGCTACAGGGAGAAGCTGTGGGTGGAAGGTGTGATAGGTGGCAGGGCAGGGTCCTTTGGCAGTGGAGAGGGTGCTGCATGGGTCAGAGCTGCTCACAGCTCCCGATCAGCCCAGGGCATTTGCAGAGGGTCCTTTTGAAGAAGGACATCGAGGCAGTATTTACCTGAAAGCGAAGGAGTCTGTGCTTTGAGTTTTCCACTCTTTGTTGGCTGGGGGGCAGTGGCAGATGGGAATTTACTTCTTCGCTCTGGCAAAGGCACAAAGACCCCAGTTCTCATGAAGACTTCTCTGAGCTGCTCCTGAGCCCCTGCAGACACAGAGATGCCCCTGGGCAGTGCCCTGCTGCCAGGAGGGGTCTGCAGGGCAGAGCTGAGCATGCAGTGGGCAGGCTGGGGTCTGTGAGCACCAAAAGGGAGGAGATGTGGGGACAGAGAAACATCTGCCGGCAGGGAGAGCTCCAGGCAGCAGAGCCATGGGCAGGGAGTGAGAGGGAGCTGCTGCCAGAAATGCTGTGGGAGGGGGGGTTAATACACCCGCGTGCCATGACCTGCACTGCAGATGCCTTCCCCGGAGCAAGCCCCCGACCTCTTCTGCCACCCAGCAGAGCCTTCACCGCGAAGGCCATGTGGTCCACAGCATGAGTTAGCTCCTTGACAGATGGACCCCTGACGAACCTCCTGAGTACCCATCTGCTTGTCCCTGTACTGCCTCCATGAACAGGAGGATTGGGGAATTTCTCCATTTTTCCTCTCCTCTTCATGTTGCCTTTGTTCCCAGCTAAGGTGGGGGCTCTGGGCAATGCTGGTTGCAGGGCTGAGTGAGCCAACTCTCCATTCAGGTCACAAGATCCTTCGGACATTCAATTATTTCCCGGGGGGGTCCTGCTGGGCTGCAGGCTGCCTTCCAGAAGGGCACAGCTCTCCCATGCCATCTCTGTGTTACCTGGCAGCCCCTCAGTACTAAGGCCATGGAAATGCTGCTGGAAGGCTGTATGCAAGCAGCGGTAATGAGCCCTCTGTGGCCCTGGCTGCGAGGGGAGAGCTGAGATATTCCTCAGGTAGGATGAGACAGTAGGAGCAGTTTGGAGACCTGCACTTGGGAGCTGGATTCACCTGCTCTCACCATTGTCCGCTTTCTTCTCAGGGGAACATCTAGGTATAATTGTCCTCCAGCTCAAAGAAGTGGCAGCCTAGGGCAGCTGAGACCAGGCTGATGGACAGACTGGCTGTCCTCACTCTGCATGAAGGGATAGTCCTTTGGCTTCACAGAACCCACAAGGTTTCTCTTGGAGACAAGCAGAAATGCCAACGATTTCTGCCTTAAAAATACCACTCACTGTGATGGGGCAACTAGAAGCAGATAAACAAAACAAAATCCCCACAGCTCTTCTCTGCAGTTCAGTGAATTGGGAGTGACAATGCTGAAAAGCTCTTTAAGACCACGAGTGGATTAACATCACTCCCAGTTTGTATTTATCTCTTGTTGTAGGGCAGAACTGACTCCTCCAGAGCCCAGAGCAGAGCCCCCTGCTTTGTGGGGCATCCTCAGCCAGCACCCACCAGTGTTCACAAAAGGGACCAGCCAAAGGTTTTCTGAAAGGGGAGAGGCAATTTGGGGGTTTCCATAAGAACTGGAATAAGTTTTGCTGTGAGATGTCTACCCTAACTTGTCACTGCCTTTTCCTCCTTGGACAGGTCCCAGTGCCCAGAGGAAGCGAATGTGCAACAGCAGCTCCATCACTCAGTTCCTCCTCCTGGCATTCGCAGACACACAGGGGCTGCAGCTCTTGACCTTCTGCCTCTTTGTGGGCATCTACCTGGCTGCCCTCCTGGGCAACGGCCTCATCATCACCGCCATAGTCTGTGACCACCACCTCCACACCCCCATGTACTTCTTCCTCCTCAACCTCTCCCTCCTCGACCTGGCCTCCATCTCCACCATTCTCCCCAAAGCCATGGCCAATGCCCTGTGGGGCACCAGGGCCATCTCCTACTTGGGATGTGCTGCACAGCTCTTTCTCTCTCTCTTCTTGGTTGTAGGGGAGTATTGTCTTCTCACTGTCATGTCTTATGACCGCTACGTGGCCATCTGCAAACCCCTGCACTACGGGACCCTCCTGGGCAGCAGAGCTTGTGTCCACATGGCAGCAGCTGCCTGGGGCACTGGGTTTCTCCATGCTCTCCTGCACACTGCCAACACATTTTCGCTACCCCTCTGCCAAGGCAATGTCCTGGACCAGTTCTTCTGTGAAATCCCCCAGATCCTCAAGCTCTCCTGCTCAGATGCCGACCTCAGGGAAGTGGGGCTTCTTGTGGTTAATGCCTGTTTAGCCTTTGGGTGTTTTGTTTTCCTTGTGGTGTCCTATGTGCAGATCTTCAGGGCCGTGCTGAGGATCCCCTCTGAGCAGGGACGGCACAAAGCCTTTTCCACGTGCCTCCCTCACCTGGCCGTGGTCTCCCTGTTTGTCAGCACTGCCATGTTTGCCTACCTCAAGCCCCCTGCCACCTCCTCCCCATTCCTGGATGTGGTGGTGGCAGTCCTGTACACTGTGGTGCCTCCAGCAGTGAACCCCCTCATCTACAGCATGAGGAACCAGGAGCTCAAGGATGCAGTGTGGAAACTGATGACTGGATTATTTTCAAAAGCATGAAACTGTTTGTCATCTTCTGCAAATCACTTAATGTAATTCGTTACAGGCCCAGCCTGCCTTCTGTAATTTTTTTCGGTGTTGGTTTTGAGTTTTGGGGTTTTTTTGCTTTGTTTTACTTTTGGTAATCTTGTCCACAAAGAAATGTCATGATTTTTGCTATTTCTCATGATGTACATCTATCCAGATTCTGTGTGACCCACAGACTGTGTACATGAGGAGCTGTGCTCTCTGTGTGTTTAATGAAAATAAAGGACCTTCCAGTGACTTGTTACTCTGAGATCCTGCCTCCAAGACTTCTCTGGAGCTGCAGGGGCAGTGCCTGTGTGCAGAGGTGGAGGCAAAAGGAGTCCCGGCACAGCAGCACTGCCAGGGAGCACCAGTGCTTGGTCTTCCCAGAGCTGCTCACTTTCCACTTCAGCGCTGTCCTTCTTAGCTCTTGTGTTGGTGTGAGGCCTGAGTGCTCTTGAGGCTTGGTCACAGTCCTGCTGGGTGGCCGTCCTGTGACTGCAGGCAGGGACAGGCAATGGGCACCTCTGTGACAGAGCTGGCCTCCATAGCAGCATTTCCATCATACAAGGTGATCTCCTCAGGGCAGTGCCTGAAGCTTCGGTCTTCTTTCCAAGTGTCTCTCAAGAACATGCCCAGGAAAATGCTCAGGAGAGAAAACACCAGTGAATAGCTAAAATGTGTGAGTGTGCAGGGTGGGGGCAAACAGCAGTGTCCTCGCACCACCAGGCTCCTGGGAGAGCCATGAAGAAGCAGCAGAGCAGGCTCTGATCTATTCCTGTGTGCACTGGACACCCCAGGGAAGCTGCCCCAGGACAATCATCACAGACCTGCCAATAAAAACCACCGCTTCCAGCACTGGCCTCTCAGCCCACCTCCAAGAGGTCCTGTATCCCTCTATGGAGGGACACCAAATGACTTGTTCAGAAGTCCATGTTTGCATTGTAAAGAGGAGGCCTAAGCATCCACATCGTATGCATGTGGTGAGATGAACCCGAGTGAGCACAAACACAGTCATCTGTTCCTGGGGGTGCTGCAAAGGCCTGTGGGACAGCCAGTGTCTTGAGGTCGCTTCACGTTGGGAGTAACATTCCATGGGAAACCACCTGAATGCAGCACTGGGATGTCCTTCCTTGAACCAAGGTCCCTGTGTCCGTTCCTCATGCTGTGGGGCATCTCAGATGAGTGCAGAGCCGTGCAACACACTGCAGGGCTGAGGTGCCTGCCACCCTCTGGGAGTGGCAACAGGAGGCCAGAAAGACACTGTGACTGCTGCAATGCACTGCCTCTGCGTGTGCATGGGAAGGACTCGCGTCTGAACACCCCTGTGAGTATGCAGAGTGCATGAGGCAAGCTCGAATATGGACACCTCACAGAGCCCCGACACTTCTGAGTGTGACTCCAGGAACAGCCCCCACTGTCCCCGTGACGTTTCTCTCACCTGCCTTGGAAAGGCTCATTGCAAATGCCTCTGTCTGCTCTATCACTCTTCCTTGGCTTTCTGGCTTGTGCCTTCAAATGTACAGTAGGAAAGAAGCACACCTGCGGAGCATCTCAACCCTGCAGTCAGAAGGGGTTCTGCAAGCACGAGCGACACTGCCCTTTGGAAGGCGGCATTTCTCACCTTTCAGAAGGCACAGAGCCCATCTAGAGAGCATGAATGCACTCAGAGGCACCTTCCTGTTTCACCTCTCTGAACTGCCTTCACAATTTCTTTAAGCAATTAACAAAGAAACAAATGTTTTTCCATGTAGGTATCACCTCTGCTCACAGCAGCGTTAGTACTATTTTTGGCACCTTTTGCAGGTACTGAGTGCTTCCTGCTGGTGGCCACATCCTACAATCAGTGCTGGGCTCTGTGCCACTGGCTTCTCTCTGCAAGGCTCCTGAACTGGAAGGTCTGTCTCGAGTAGGCAGCTGCACCTTGGCTCGGGGTATTTATGCCATCTACAGGAATCATTTCATTCTTGTCCCAGATACAGGTCTGTGGTCCCAGTGGAGCGGACCACCTCTTCTGTGATTTCACTGGAGCTCTCCTGCAGTGCCACCGTGACATTCATGCTGTGTGCTTTCATAACCTGCTTTTTAGAGCCAGTCCTCCCCTTCCTGTTCACACGGGCATCCTGTGTGGGCATCAGAGCTGCCAACCTGGAGCAGCTCTCCCGCCCAGCATGGGCAGACAGAAGGTCTTCTCCACCTGCTCCTCTCACCTCACCAGTGCCACTGTTTCCTATGACACCCTCGTCATTGTCTGTGTGATGCCCAGAAGAGCCCTCCTGAGATCATTTGACAAACCCCTTTTTCTACACCATCCTCAGGCCCCTGCTCAATACGTTCATCTCCAGCCTGTGGACCAGAAAGGTTTGGGGGGAGGGGGACACTAAGGAAAATGCTCAGAAAAGCTGTCAGCTGCACCTTGGAGTTGTGGGCCTGCAGGAAGAACCCGGGCATTCCTCTGGAAGTGGATACAGAGAGGGCTTTGGGTGTGGGAAGGGGCAGAGAGGTGCTGGTGGAGCTGGCCGGCATTATCATGACACCTCTCTCAAACATCTTGGAAAGGCTAGAGCAATCAGGGAGGTTTCAAGGTCCTCAGAAAAGGCAAATATCAAACCCATCTTCAAGGAGGTCTGGGAGAATCACAGGCTGGTCAGCTTCACCTCAGTCCCTGGGAAGGTGATGGGGCAAGTCCTCCTGCAGCCATCTCCAGGTATTGAAGGCAAAGAAAAAGATTGCTGAACCTATATGGGCGGGGAAATTAGGTGATGTTGCATACCTGGACTTTAACAAGGCCTTAGACATGGTCTGCCGTGATCTCTTTATAGCCAGACTGGTCGTACCTGGACTGAAGAAGTAGGTGATGATGTGAGTGGGAGTTATGCAGGACGATTAGGCCCCGATGTCATCAGTGGTACGGAGTCCTCCTGGCAGCCCGTCACTTTTGGCATTCCTCTGTGACCAGCACTTGGGCCAACACTGCTGAATTATCTTTATTATCTCCCTGTGTGGTGGGATGGAGCGCACCTTCAGCTCCTTTGTAGATGAGGGCAAGCGGAAGGAGAGCCTTTGAAATGCTTCATCTAGGTCACCCTGTATCCAGCAGAAGAGCTGGATAAGACAATGCTCAGGTCTCTTCCAACATGAGTTATTCTATGGTGCAAGGAATCGTTCCGTTGAAGAGCTCATTGAAGCCAGAATAGGCAGAGGAAGGAGAAAAGACAGAGGGGCAGAATTAGAGAGACAAGATAACCCAATATAAATATAGTTCTGCTGAGCAATGTTTGAACCATCGATAAGAACATTTATTTTGATAAGGGGCTGCAGAAGACTATTCACATAGTGAAAGACAGCATCATCAGTTTGCTAGTACATACCCTTGGTGCTGTTTAAAAAAAAAAAAAGAAAAATTGAAAAAATAATGAAAATTAATTTAAAAACCTAGCAATGCTGGAAAGGAAGACTTTTTCAGCTCTTCCAAAGAGTTCTTTTCTGCAGAGGTTTCAAGTTTGTCCTAAAATCTACATTCAGGCCTTGCTTCAGTTATCCACACAGAGGTGGTCACTGCCTCCAGGATGCCCTGGGGAAGATGAAGCACCCGTGTGGGAAATGCATCCCAGGAGATATAGGAGCCCTTCTGGAGCATGAGCTGGGATGCAGGCAGAGTACCTCAGGGGTGGGGGAGGGCATCACCTGCCGCCAGCACTGCTGGGGTGGCTGAGCAGGGACCTCTCCAGCACAGCAGCACATTGTGTCCCCTTGGCTGCTGGCTCTGAGGGCAATTCTGACTGGCCAGCAGTAGGCACACAGACATGTGGAGGTCTTGAAAGCCCTTACATTACTGTCCCCAACAAGATGAAAGATTTGGGAAGGTCAGGGGTAGCTGGGACTGGAAGATGGTAGATTTGGGGGAGGGAAGAGGGGCTTGGCCAAAAGAAATGAAAGATTTTCAAGAGGTAAGATGAGTTCAGGTAATGTTGATGCCTCTGCAACACTGACTGTGAAAACATTCATGTTAGGCCTTTACCCTATTTCTAACCAGCAACCTTAAGTCCTAACCCTGCCCCTAAATGCTACCCCTCGTCCTGCAAGGAATCCACTACTCCAGTCCCTCATCTCAAAGTTTACCTCTAAACCAAAGACCAAACACAGAACCCCTTACCCCTACTCTTACCCTATTGACCACCCCAATCCCTTGCCCATACCTCTAGCATTAAAATGTTGGTCTTAACCCTAGCCCTCACCCCAGGCCCAGACAAAACCCTCATCCACAAAAGTAGGCCATACCCTAAACACTAACCAGACACCCTGAGCAGAACACCAAACCTACCCTATAAACCTTTGCCTGATCCCTAACCATGAAAGGTGAGCTGTAGTCCCTAAACCCTAACCTCAACACCTAAGCTCCAAAGCCGTTATTTCCCGTGCTCTAATCCCCTCACCTTCAACCCTTTCCTAACCCTAACTTAAGCAGTTTGGCCCCTTGGGGCAGGAGGGGGATCGTGAGGTCCCAGAACAGTCGCATGGCACTGGAAGAGGAATGTGAGGTGACCTGTATCTGATCAGCTCATAGGCTACAAGGAGGAGATGGGTGGGAATGCTATGGTGAGGTCAGCTGTGCCTCAGGATCTCCTGGGCCAGCAGGAGGCACAAGGCCTTGAAGGTGGCTGTGAGGTCACTTCTGTCTCTGGAGTTGATAGGCCAGCTGCAGGAACATGGCTGGGAAAGGGACTGTCAGCCCTTGACTCATGGCTGGGATACGTGCTTTTAGGCTTACATCTGCCAGTGTCTCTGACAGAGCAGCAGAAGGCACGGGGTTGGCAAGTTGATTGTGGGAATCCCTAAGTGCCTGGTAGGCCCATGCAGGAAGAGGGCTTGGATAGGGGTTGTCATGTCCTTTCCACCTGAGTACCCGATGGGACAGCAGTGCGCACATGATTTGGTTGCGTCTACTGCACAAGCTGAAAGGCCAGCAGCAGGCACGTGGCTTGGACGACCACGGTGAGGTTACTTCTGTCCAGTCAGCTGGTGCAGCAAGTCTTGCAGATCCCGTCTGTAGAAGGGTTATCCCATTTTGCTTCTGTGATCACTTTCAGTGTTTTCTTAGAAGAAAAAAATTCAAGTCATCCTTTCAGTAGAAAGCCCCAAAAGAGGGGGTTCACATGTGAATTCCTTGTTGCAGTTTCAGATAAAAAGAAGGACAAGCAGCTGGCCTAATCACCGGTACCAGGTGGGAGCTTCCTGCAGACTTCTCATTACAGTCAAGTTTATCCTGCAACCCAGCAATATGCTCAGCACAACACAGCCTGAAGGCCAAGCTGTACGTGGAGCACAGCACAGGCCTGGGTCTCCTCAGATTTACCATTACATGGATGACTAACTCCTTGAGTACAGTGGTCTTTTAGTAAGGATCCCTGAACTGCCCGAGGAAGGACAGGAAGAGGATGAGGTGTCCTCTAGGCAGCTGGGGGAAGGGACACAAATTTTAGGCCCTGGTAATCACTGGGGATTTTGAAGACCATGGACCTCTGCTAGAAGGCCTTGTTTAGAGGGAAGGTGGAAGGTGATCCCTGACCTGACATGGGGGGATGCTCTCCTGGACTTGTTTTTCACAAGAAGACAAAGCAGGACTGGTGGAAGATGTGGAGGGCAGCTTTGGCTGAATGGTGAGTGAGGTGGTAGGGTAGAAAACCCTGAGGGAAGTCAGAAAGACACATTGTAGCAGTGCTGAGCAGAGAGGAAGGATCACCTCCACCAACCCTTTGGCAGCGCTCTTCACAACGCAGCCGAGGATGCCTGTGTCCTACAAAGGTGCAAAGCCAGGAGAAGAGAAGAGAAAGCTTTGGGGAGACCTAATAACAGCCTTCCCACATCTTCTTGGGTACCAGCAAGAAAATGGAGCCAGGCTCTTCACTGTTGTGCATGATGGGAGGATGAGGGCCACTGGGCATCAGCTGAAACAAGGGAGGAAAATCCTTCTCCCCATCAAGACACTCAAGCACTGAAGCAGATTGCCCAGAGAGCTTGTGTCATCTCCATCCTTGCAGCTTTTCAAGCCCCAAATGAATAAGCTCCTGAGCAACCTGCTCTGAGCCCATCGCTGACCCTGCTGAGAGCAGGAGGTTGGCCTAGAGATCTCTTGAGGTCCCTTCCAGCATGAATGATTCTGTGCTTCCATCCACAACAGATCTTTCCTTTAAGATGGGAGGGAAAGCACTCAGGTTCCCAGTGACCATTGAAGTCAGCCAGAAAGAGGCTTGGTCAGATGATCTGTGGCTTTCTTGTCCCACTCCAGGCATTGTTGCCCAGATGCGGGGCTGCTTGGCAGGTACGCCTCCAAGACCCTGATTATTTCCTTTGCTTCAACTTTTCTTTCCTTTTTCCCTCTTTTCCCACTCACAATTTCTTCCCCTTCACCATCCCAGTACCCTCCCATGCCAACAGCACATCTCTCTTTACCTTTTCCTCCCTGGCCCTGCTTTGGCTTCCTGTGTACCCTCGTTTGGTGATTCTGAGCTTGTCATCATGGGAATTCCTGTGTTGGTCAGCAATTCCATTAAACCAGTACCTCCTTCTATTAGCTGTAGTGTCCTGCAGTTCCTCATGCTGTTTTCTTGTCAGAGGCACCACTAAGCTGGTGGGCCATCTGTACGTACACATTAACAGCTGTGCCAACAGAGCTTCACTCCAGAGGCACCTTGAGAAACTCTGGGATCTGGCAACAGAAACCTCAGGAAGTTTTACAAGGAGAAGTTGCATGTGCTTTTTGGGGGGGTAGAATAAGCCCAAACATGAGGGCTGGCTGGGACCTGAACAGCTCCGGAGTGACCCTGAGAAGAAGGGCGTGGGCACTAAGAGGAACGCCATAGGAGCCAGTGGTGCCTGCTCACCATGAAGAAAGCCAGCTGCATAGAGGGCTGCCTTGGTTGGAGCATGGGCACCCAGAGAAGGGAGTTATCATCGCCCTTGTCTCAGCACTGGTGTGGCCACATCTGGACTAGTGTGTCTGGGTGTGGGGCTCCCCGGTCTGGAGGAATGGGGAGGAACTGGAAGGGTTCTAGAGGAGATGTGGCAGGATGGGGTTAGGGGACTGTGTGGAGAGGCTGAGGGACCTGGGCTTCTTTCGCTTGGGGAAGTGGAGGCTCAGGGCACTATAGTAGTAGCCTGTAACTGCTTGAAGTGTGTTTTCAGAGATAATAGAGCTTTGTTTAGTAGTGGGAAGAGAAGGAATCCTCCACAAAGAACAGCTTGGAAGGTTCAGAGTGGATGTGAGGAAAAAGAAATGTCACTGAAAGGGTAACCTTGCCGTGCAAGAGGTGACCCAGAGGGAGTCTGGATCAGCCCATGGCTTTGTGTTTCAAGGAATGGCCTGTGAGAGTAAAGAGCCATCAGTGAAGGCCTAGAAATGCTGGGGTGAGAGGTAGGTGGGAAAGCAAGAAGGACGTCAGCAGCCTGAAGGGAAAGAGGTGCAGGCATGGGACAGTTGATAGGACCACCCGCAGTAGATCTGGCCAAGGGCTCTAGTGAGGCTGAGAGGACCAACAGGACTGGGGTCTTTGTTGTCTTGCTTACAGCAGTTGCCTCTGCCACGACGGCTGGTGAGATGGAACTTTAATTTGAGGGTCTCAGGATCTGCCTTCCCAGGGCCTGGGGGTCAGGGTTTGGCCTTTCTGCTTCATAAAAAAAACCAAAGGGTTTGCTCAGCATT
Source organism: Nipponia nippon (assembly GCF_047370975.1). Classification (NCBI taxonomy): domain Eukaryota; kingdom Metazoa; phylum Chordata; class Aves; order Pelecaniformes; family Threskiornithidae; genus Nipponia; species Nipponia nippon. The sequence continues at coordinate 178,885 of NW_028262389.1, forward strand.
ACAGCTGCCTGCACAGAGCCTTTGCCTACCTGCAGTCATGGCCTCCAATTACCTGCTCTAACAAGTCCCTGGGGAGGCTTTGTCAGTAATGGTCCTCAGTGGGGCCCATTAATACTTCAAGGTACTTTGGGTTTAGCTTCTGACTTGGACTTCTTGAGCAGTTTGTTCAGTCTTCTCTCAGTATCTGAGGTTCATGGAATGAGCCCCAAATGCCCTAACGAGCTCTTTATCTTTCTGTAATTTTCTTCAAGTCTTCAAGACTTGTACCGCTAATTGGAGCTGTTTCATAGTGTAGGTAAGGAGGAAGATTTCAAAGTGCACCTAATACGAATTATTTTCTATTTTAAAAGGAATGCTTTATTACTGTTTAAGTTTAGAGAAGAGGTTATAGCAGCATTCTCCAAGTGATAACAATCCAGAGTGTCTCCTCAGGAGGTCTGGACAGGTAGGAGAATGAGTTCCTTGAGGTCTGACACTGTATGGACAACTTTGCTCCTTCCCTCCCAAAGCTCACCATTTCTGTCATTGTCCCCCTGGGACTTGCATCGCTGTTCCTTACATCAGACTTCTGCCCTGAAGTCTGCAGCTGGATGCTACAGCTCCATTGCTCCATGTCCCACCTGCTCTCCTTCGAGAACTGGCTGCACACAGGCACAGAAGAATTTTTCCTATTTGCAAGTAAAGAAAAGAAAAGCATGATTGGGTTTCATAAACAGTAAAACACACTGCAACCATATGCTCAATTCAAGCTGTCTCTAATGAGGTTGCCTTTCTACAAGGGATAATCTTATGAGAAATGTTTTAGATAGGTAGATACAAAAAGATAGATAGAACTAAAAGGTTGGCTAAAGAGATGATTAGACTACTGAAAGACAGGCCAAATTTACTCCCTGAAGCTCAAAGCAGCAGCACAGGGCGGGTAGGTGGATACAAAAAGATAGACAAAAACACAATTAAAGAGCTGGCTAAGGAGACAATTGGACTGTTGGTAAGCTTTTAAGAAGGAAGCTTTTACTCCCTGAAGTTCCAAGCAGCTGCATAGGTGAGAGGTATCTGAATGAACAAAGAACAAGGGGAGGAGAAAGCTGGAGAAAAATGGCAAGGGCCCTTGCCCAGGCAGTCTGCATCCGCAAAGATGACTTCAGAAATGGCCATTGTATCAGGACAGGTGCAAATATATGAAAGATTAGAGAAACTGAACAGACCGTGTAACAGGCAAAATGGTGGTAACGAAGTCACAGGGGAAGATCGATGTTTCTTTTGAATCTCCCTTTTGACTGGGATGGGCAGAGGTCTCTTGTGAGTGAGGACAAGGCAATGTTGCACCCATCTTTGAAAGGGGCCCAAGGTGCGACCCTGGGAACCCCAGGCTGTACAAGCTCACTTTGGTGAGGAGTCTGCCATCAATTAGAGTCCTCTTGGGTGACTTCTCTGGGCACCTAAAAGAGAAGAGTGTGCCCAAAAGCAGTCAGCATGGACTTACCAATGGTAAATCCTACTTCAGTAAGGCAGTGGTGACGGTAAGGAAAGCTCTCAGGTTTCCTGTGACCATGGAAGAAAGACACATGTCAGTACAGTCAGAGCAGCTGCAGCTTTCTTGTCCTGCTCCTGGCTGTGTTGCTTAGATGCAGGGCTACTTGACAGGTATCCCCAAACAGCCCTGATCATTTCCTTTGCTTCACCTGCTTTCGTTTCCTTTTCATTAATTTCCCACCTCTCAAGTGCTACTCTTGAACCAGCCTTAGCCCCTCCCCTGCAAAAAGTCCACCCCTTTTCACCATTTCCACACTGGCGCTGCCTTTCCTCATTTTTACCCACCTTTGCTGTTTCTGAGGTGGTTATCACAGTGCTTTCTACCTTGATTAGCAACTCCATTGCACTAGTACTCTTTTCTTATCAGCAGTGTCCTGCAGCTGCTTAAGTTACGGTCTTGTTAAAGGCACCATGACTCAGGATGGACATCAGCACATGTACTTTCAGTGCTTGACTGCTGGAGGTTCAGTCCAGAGAGACCTTGACACATCTGGGGATTTGGCCAACAGAAACCTGAAGGTTTAGAAGGAAAAGCTGGAGAACAACTCCATGCAGCAGCATGGGCAGTGACCACACCAGCTAGGGAGTACCCTGAGGAGAAGGGCCTGCGAGTCATGATGGCTGCCGTAGGAGCCCGTGGGCTTTGCATTTCAAAAGGAAAATGGAGAGACTGGAGAGGGTCCAGAGGAGGTCTGCCAAGATGGAGTGAGGATGGTAAAGCAGGAGGTGTGAGGAGAGTCTGAGGGAACTGGGCCTCTCTAGCCTGCTGAAGTGGAGGCATGGGGCAACCTAATAAGAGCTTACAGCCACCTGGAGAGGTGACAGATCCAAGCTCTCTTTTTGCAGTGGCCAATGAAAGATGCAACAGCCACAAACTGCCTCTTGGTAGGAAAATAGGAAAAATAAAATGGACTAGGATGAGCATTTCTGTGATCTCCACCTGTGGAATTCTTCTTTGCTCCACAAAGTCACAGCCAGAGTGAAGACTGAAATAGAGTCCCCCTGCAGTCTCTTTCCCACCAACCCTTCCAGGAACCTGGGCATTGACCATGTGCCCTAGGAGAAAAGATTAAGGTGGAGGTGAGGGTCTCTACATCATATGCTCCTAGGACAGGTCAGGGGGGAAGGGAGCTCAGGTGGTCTGTAGTCCAATGCCCAGCTCCAAGCAGGGCCAGCTCTGAGGTCAGCCTAGGTTCCTCAGTAAATGTCAGCATCCAGAGGGAAGGTTTACACATGAAGCTGACATCTAGGCCACCATTACAGAAATGGAGACGAGATCTTTGGCCAGCTCACTGAACACAGCTGTCAGTACACCATGCCTCCTGAGATTCCTGGGAACATCCACCTTCTTGTCCAGAGGAGTGGCTTCCTTAGGCAAGTTTCCTGGCATATCTCCAGACCTTGGGGTGCTTTAGGCTGGAAACAGAACTGAAAGCCTCTGGCTTGGGTACTATCAACTTCATTGCTAAAGGAGAGGGAGATGGAGGGATCTCAGCATTTCCAGCTTCCTGCAGATTTAAGGCCTCAGACAAAGGAGGTGAAGACAAGAGTTTTGAACTAGCATAGCCTCTAGATCATTTCACTTGTGAAGGCTCTGCTTCAGTCATTGGCACCCAGAAACCTCACCTGCTTTTCATTTCTCTCCTACCAAAATCTGACCAAAGGACAGGAGGAAAGGCAGCAGAAAGGCCCTTAGGCCTCTGTGAATCAGCTGGGGTCTGGCACTTGGAGGGCTACGGTGCCATTCCATTGCACATCCCATAGAGAATCAAACTGGGAAGTGAGTCTGCAATTCTGTATCAGTAAGGTCCATGGACAGGCAAGGCTGTGTCTATGGCTGTAGCTGGAGACCTGTACACCTCCAGCATAGATCCAGCTGGGGCTGAAACTCAGGCCTGGCTTCAATGGTCTCCTGGGCCCATGGACAGAGATGCAGGTAGAGGCCCCAGGTGAGGCTGGTCATGGCCATGAAGGCCTATGGATGCTTTCAGGGCCCTGACATGGGATCCCATGGGATCCCACCTGCCAGTGCCCTCAACAGAACAAATTCTCAGTCCCTGATGTGCAGGGTCTGCTCTCTGCTACTCTCCTTCTCCATTTCCCTGGGGATCTAGGAGACAACCATTTCTTGGTCACTACAGCCAAGGCTGACGCTGCTCTTCACATCCCTGATGAGCCCTTCCTCTTTTGGGAGTATCAGGTCGAGGTGAGCATCAGACTGGATGGCTCAGTTAGAAGCAAGAGAGGGGTTTGCAAGAAGGACAAGGTGCTGCTGAGAAAGTCCCTGGGGGAGGACAGCCTGTGACCCAGCCACACTGTGGACATCATGCTGGTGGCGGACCAGCAAGATACCAGCTCTGCAGAGAAGGACTTTGAGATCCTGGAGGACAACAAGCTGACCATGAGCTTGCACTGCACCCTCGCAGCAAAGGCCAACAGCCTCCTGGGCTGCATTAGGAAAAGCATTGCTGGCAGATGGAGGGAGGTGAGCCTTGCCCTCCACTCAGCACTGGGGACGCCCCATCTGGAGTGCTGTGTCCAGTGCTGGGCTCCACACTACAAGAAAGTTCTTGACCCACAAAAGCAAGTCCAGCAAAGGGTCATAAAGCTGGTTTAAGGGACTGCAGCAGCTTTCATAGGAGGAAATGCTGAGAGATGTGGGACTCTTCAGTCTGGAGAAGAAAAGCCTCGGAGGGATCTTGTTAATGTGTACAAATACCTGATGGGAGGGCATGAAGACCAGGGAGCCAAACTCTTCTCAGTAGTTCCCAGTGACAAGACAAGGGGTAATGGACGTTTTCCGTCTGAACCCAAGAAAGCACTTTTTGACTGTGAGGGTGGTCAACCACTGGAACAGGCTGTGGAGTCTCCATCCATGGAGGTATTCCAAACCCAGCTAGAGAAGGTGCTGAGCAACCTGCTTTAGCTCACCCGGCCCCAGTTGAATGGTTGGACTAGATGATCTCCAGGGGTCCCTTCCCACCTCAACTGTTCTGTAAGTATGAAGGAGAAAAGTAAGACAGAAAGAAAGGAACAACAGGCCTTGGAATCCTGTGGAGAGGACCCACGCTGAGAAGGGGAAAACTGTCATCAGGAAGGAGCAGCAGAGATGAACCATTATGTACTGGCTGTAACCCCCATTTCCCATCCCACTTGTGCCTCTCAGTGCTGGAGTGAGTAGAAGAATTGGGAATGAAGCAGCAATGAATTGGGAATGAAGCAGTAATTTGAGCCTGGTGTCATGGTTTAACCCCAGCCAGCAACTAAGCACAACACAGCCACTCGCTCACTCCCACCCCAGTGGGACTGGGGAGAGAATCAGAAGAGTAAAAGTGAGAAAACTCATGGGTTGAGATAAAGACAGTTTAATAATTGAAATAAAATAAAATAAAAAATAAAATAAAATAAAAAAAAATAGTAGTAGTACTAGTACTACTACTAGTAGTAGTAGTAATAGTAGTAGTAGTAGTAGTAGTAGTAGTAGTAATAATAATAATAATAATAATAATAATAATAATAATAATAATAATAATAATAATAATAATAATATACAGAGCATGTGTTGCATGATGCAATTGCTCCCCACCTGCCAACCGATGCCCATCCTGTCCCTGAGCAGTGGTCCCCCACTCCTGGCCAATTTCCCCAGCTTCTGTACTGAGCATGACGTCATATGGTATGGAACAGGCTTTTGGCCAGTCTGGGTCAGCCCCCCTGGCTGTGCCCCCTCCCAGCTTCTTGTGCACCTGGCAGAGCATGGGAAGCTGAAAGCAAAAGCAAAACTTGCTGTAAGCAAAACTTAGCAACAGCTAAAGCATCAGTGTGTTATCGACATTGTTCTCATCCTAAACCCAAACCACAGCACTCTACCAGCTACTAAGAAGAAAATTAACCCTATCCCAGCCAAAACGAGGACACTGGGAAAAAAGAAGTTGGGTAGGGAATGGTCTTCAATGTTTTTATCATAGTTTCTCACTATCCAAATTTATTTTGACAATAAATTGGAACCTGGTAAGTGATCTCTCTGTCTTTATCTTGACCCATGACCATTTTAATCTTATTTTCCCATGTGCCTCTGCCCCATCATTTTGAGGAGGGTGGGTGAGTGAGTAGTTGGGTGGGTGTCTGGCTGCTGGCCAAGGTTAACCCACCACAGGACCGCATCAGGAATGCTGTGTCCAGTATGGGGCTCTCCAGCACAAGAAAGAACCTGAGAGACTGGAGTGAGTCCTGCAGAAGCCAGAAGTGTGGTTGGGGCCTGAAGCCCGTTCTGGACAAGGAGAAGCTGAGAGAGCTGGGAATTTTTGAGAAATCCCTCCAAGTCAAACACTGGAGCAAGGACCCAGGCCAGCTGGTGCGATCTCAGTCAATGGAGATTTCAACATTTGCTGAGACAAGGCCATGAGCACCTGAACTAGCTGGAGCTGTTTGAGAAAGGGCTTGGCTGAGAGACCAGCAGTGGCAAGAGCCCTGGGACTTGTGTGTAATAAGTGTCAGTAGGAAACTGCTTCCCTTTTTATTAATAAAGGTGGTGGAGTTGGGTAACCACAGAGCCCCGGAGGAGGACAGAGGTGACCATGAAGCAAAGGTCCCTTCTCAGGATTGAGGTGTATGGCCAGCAATGGAAATGGCCGGTGTGTGAGAGGATTTCCATGAGACAGCTTCCCTGGGCTGTCCAGGGACCATGGCAGAGACCAAGCCCCTCTTCTGCACCTTTGGTGCGTTGCTTCCTTCACCGTGACGCCTGACTCTGCACTGTGAGCACCCTGCTGGGTGCCCCCACCCTGCACACTCACACAGCTTAGCTCTCCACTGGTGCTTTCCTCTCCCGGGCACTTCCCAGCCCAGCCCAGCCCCACCCCAGCTCTCCAGAACCTCCCCTGCCCTCTCCCCAGCCCAGCCCAGTCTGGGCTGACCCCACAGCAGCATCCACCACAGGGTGCTGCAGAGCTCTTGAACTCACACCACAGCCACCCCCCTCTGAAGGGCACAGCAGGTCCTGGGGGGTCAGAGAGGGTTCTCAGCCTTCCCCATTAGCCCCAGGGCTGAGGACCAGCCATAGCCTGAGGAGACAGAGGCCACTGTCTCCTATTGTCTCCAAGAGAACCTTATTGCCAACTGACAGAAGCCCGTCTAAGACAGCCCCTCTCCTCCTCAGGCTGCTCCTGCTGCCCCAGTGACAGTGCAGCCTGCCCCAAGTTGGTGCATGCAGAAATCGGTCTCTCTGCCATTTATCCCCCCCTGGAAGCACGGAGTTGCTCCTTTGCTCTTCCATAGGGACGTCCCTGCACCCAGAGTGCCTTATCCCAGGGAACTGTGCCCATGGAGAACCCAAGCACAGCAGCATGACCTTGTGGGAATAATCTCTTCAGCCTCTTCCTGACCTCAGGTTTCGAAGAAGAGCCCAACTTCCAGATATCTGCACTGTGGAAATTCCCTTTTATTACAGAGATGTGACACAGGAGGCCACCTGTACAATACTGCTAGATGCATGTACAAAGGCCTCGAGGTCAGACAGGCTGGTGTCATGTCTCTGGAGAAGTGGAGTGGCTGCAGACATTCGTGGACAAACATGGTTATCACAGATAAAATGCCCAAAGCACAGGAGGATCCTGATATGAATTGGAAATCTCTTGTGAAAAGACATGGGTAGCTATTGCTGCTGCAAGACTACTGATGGAATCATCTTCTTCAGTGCATCCTTGAGCGCCTGGTTCCTCATGCTGTAGATGAGGGGGTTCACTGCTGGAGGCACCACAGAGTACAGAACTGCCACCACCACATCCAGGAATGGGGAGGAGGTGGCAGGGGGCTTCAGGTAGGCAAAAAATGAGGTGCTGAGAAACATGGAGAGCACGGCCAGGTGAGGGAGGCACGTGGAAAAGGCTTTGTGCCATCCCTGCTCAGAGGGGATCCTCAGCACGGCCCTGAAGATCTGCACATAGGACACCACAAGGAAAACAAAACACCCAAAGACTAAACAGGCACTAACCACAATTAGCCCCACTTCCCTGAGGTCGGCATCTGAGCAGGAGAGCTTGAGGATGTGGGGGATTTCACAGAAGAACTGGTCCAGGACATTGCCTTGGCAGAGGGGTAGGGAAAATGTATTGGCAGTGTGCAGGAGAGCATTGAGAAACCCAGTGCCCCAGGCAGCTGCTGCCATGTGGACACAAGCTCTGCTGCCCAGGAGGGTCCCGTAGTGCAGGGGTTTGCAGATGGCCACGTAGCGGTCATAGGCCATGACAGTGAGAAGAAAATACTGTGTTCCAAGCAAGAAGGAAAACAGAAAGAGTTGTGAAACACATCCTGCATAGGAAATAGCCCTGGTGTCCCACAGGGCATTGGCCATGGCTTTGGGGAGAGTGGTGGAGATGGAGGCCAGGTCGAGGAGGGAGAGGTTGAGGAGGAAGAAGTACATGGGGGTGTGGAGGTGGTGGTCCCAGGCCACGGCAGTGATGATGAGGCCATTGCCCAGGAGGGCAGCCAGGTAGATTCCCATGAAGAGCCAGAAGTGCAAGAGCTGCAGCTCCCGCGTGTCTGCAAATGCCAGGAGGAGGAAGTGGGTGATGGAGCTGCCGTTGGACATTTGGTCCCTCTGGGCATGAGGTATTGTTCAAGAGGAAAAAGACAGAGAGTAGTTAGGGAATTCTTCTCTGAGCAACATCAAAGCCATTTATCCTAGACCCTTCTCTGTTACACAAACACAGTTTTCGTTTTCTAGGAGACCTTCCTTCAGCTCTGTGGCTGGACCTCTGGCTGGTGCTGGCCAAGAATGCTGTGACGAGCAGGGCCGCTGCCTGCTGGCTGGTGAGGAGTCAGCTCTGCTCTGCAGCAGTGGGTTCATGGGAACAGTGAGGGCAGGAGCCAGTCCTGGTGTTTGGCTTTGTCAAATGAAACCTCTCCGAATGCAGACCTTGTCAGCACCTGCCCTCTCAGTGCTAAAGAACCAAGATGGCAGAAATCAGTTTGAGAGGTTTGGGTGTTTTGACAGCTCCCCCATCTCACCTGGGGATTGTCCTTGGATGTCAGAAACCCTCAGCATTTCTGCAGCACTCAGGGAGAACAGAGGGAGTTCTGCACAGCAAGAAGGTTGCCTGTGGCTTAGTGCAGAGAGGGGAGCTGGTCTGTCCCTCCGTGTTGTTCCCAGCTGCCCTGGGCTTGAACCTTTCAGAGGTGAAGGGCCATCACATGCCCATGTTCTCCTGAAAAGCCACCAGACACTGCTGAGAGCAGAGGGATCCAGCGCAGACCACAAAATGTCTCACCCTTTCTATAGGTCTTAGAAGCCCACTTTTAGCCAAGGACACATGTCCCTCATTGCACCAACCCAACAGCATTGCCTCAGCTGGAGAGTCTTTGTGTTCTCCATGGGGTTTTCTGATAAAACAGGTGCTATGGGACAGGTTTGCATCCTGCAGGGCAGCTGACAGCTTGGAAGGTCACTCTGAGGAGACAGCCGAGTGTCCTAATGATGGCATCACTGTAAGGGAAAATCAGCTCATTCCCCAGCCCCACAGACTGTATGGATGAGATCTCCACAGGTGAGAGGAAAGCTGGGACACTTGTTCCCATGGACACACCTGCATGGGATGACAGACAAGATCAGTGTGTGACTCTGCAGCTGAAACTCCCATCCCCTGGGGAGCCTGACAGCAAGAATGAAATAAAATAACAATTAGACAGACAAGTGGAGAAACGAGGAAAAATACAGTGAGGGTCTGGCTGAGAGAGGCAAGGGGAGAGGCAGCCGGGCACTCAGGACAGCGGTACCCTTACTCAGATGTGCCGGGCAGCTGCTCTCAGCCCCTGTGCTCTGCAGAGGGAAATGGGCCCATGGCTGAGAGAGGCACCAGGGCTCTGCTGGAGCTCTGGCTGCAGAGGAGGTGGTTTACGCCCTGAGGGCAGAGGCTTTGCTGGGTGGCAGACCAGGCAAGGGGGCTTGCTCAGAGGAAGGGGTCTGAATTGGAGGGGATGCTATGGAGTTTTCTGAATTCTCCCTCCCACAACAGTTTAGCTTTTCATTTCCTCTCATTCCCTGGTCATTCTCCTGCTGCCGGGAGATTTTCCTCCTGGAAGGTGTTTCCCTGTGCCAGGTCTTTCCCTGTCCGGGCTCAGAGACCCCATCCCAGCATTTGTGCACGCACCTTGGCCCTACAGAAACCTGCCTGTCTGCAGGGCTCTCACTGGACGCATGTTCCTGTTTGCAGGTGCAAAAGGACAGGTCAGAACAACCCTGATGGGTCCAGCAAAGGTGATGCTGGTGCTGTCTATAGGCAGAGGAGTGGCTGAAGGCACTTTATCAGGCTTCTATCAGGCTTACTGATACATCAAAGTTACAGCTCGGGAGTCTCAGTGACTTGTTCAAGCAAGAGAGCTCCTTTTGCATTTCTCCCCCCATACTCCTCAAGAGTAGGAAACTGAAAACACAGACGGAGAAAAGCTCTGTATCTTTATAGTAATCCCTGCCTTGACCTTCCCCTTAAAAAGTCCCCCAGGAAATGTCCTGGGGTCATCTGGAGCTGTGAGCAGCCCTGACCCACGCAGCACCCCCTTGACAGAAGAAGGTCCTTCTCCTGCAGGAGTTGCTTCTTCCACCCACAGCTTCTCCCTGCACTGCTGTTGGGAGCTCCCCAGGCAGGCTGAGTGTCAACACTGGCAAGAGACAAAGTCCCTGCCGCGGCACACAGCCCCCTGGGTTGCAGGGTCCCTGCTCTGAAGGACGGCCCTGGGCACCCCTGCCTGCACACCCAGCTTCACACCCTCCAGCCATCCGTGGGTGAATGCAGCCGTCATGCCCTGTCCCTCTGACTGTGCAGCAGGGAAGCCCTGCAACAAAGCACGTCCTTTTTCTGTACACTGGAGAAACTGTGAGAGTCCTCCTGGCAGATCCCATAGGCTGTGGTTATGTGACAGCTTTAGGCGGTCATTCCAGGAACCAGAGCTGCATTGCCCTGCAGCCAGAGACTTACCCTCTTCAGGGCTGTGAAGATTTTTCTCCAAGTGGGCTCTCCTCTGTCCTCCCACCCCACACTGCCTTTAACCTCTGTCACTTCCCTCGTCTCCCCTCGGTGCCTGCAGGCAGTGCCCTCAGCCCTGCTGCGCTTTGCAGAGGAGCTGCTCCTGGGCAGAGCTGTCTCTCTGCAGGGCTGCCCACTTGCCAGGAGCTCCCTCCAGCCCAGGAGCCCAGCCCAGCTCAGCAGCAGAGGCCCAGCCCAAGGCAGCACTTTCTCTGCCCCTCTGGGCTCCCTCCAGGTGTCCCTGGGGCTCCAGGGGAACCTGCTGTGAAACAGAATGAAGGAATCGCTGATGTTCCCTCCTGCCGCTGGGGAGAGACACTTCTTTCCAGAAGTGTAATTTCTCCTCTCAGAGTCAGTGTTACATCTAAATATCCCCTTTTTTGGTGTTATTATTAGACAGGATACCCAGACAGTGACAGGCAGGGATCTCCTTTACCCCCGCTGAGGGAAGGGATTCAGCTGAGTCAATGGAGGCATCTCGTCCTGCATTCCTATTCCTGGCATTTGAAGGAGACTCAGCTCCCTCCCATGCTTGCCACAAACCCACAGGAGGTGGGATTCCTCTTGCCTCTGTTCAGGTGTGCACAAAATAGGCACCTGCATGTGAGCATCTCTTCTCAACTCCTGTGCTAATTAATGGCGATGGAAGGCAGGAGTGAGGTGTTGAGATGCAAAACCCTGGTGACATCAGAGGTGCCAGAAGTGGTGCAAGATACATGCAAGCTCTGATGCAGCAGTTCATAGAGACAGGGCAACATCTCAGGGAACATCTATGGGCCTGGTGGGAAATTCCTTTGACCAAGTGAAATGACAGCTGATACCCAAATACAGACCAAAGGAACCTTTTCCTGCTCATCTTCATGGCAGTTTTTAGAGGTATTCCTAGGAAGGATTGCAGTTATGTACCATAGGGAGAGCTAGGTCTCTCTCTTTTCCATCAGCTGGATTTACTAGATCTCCACTGACTATAATGGCATTTGTCCCACATTCATCCCCACGTTGCCTAACAGCATTCAGGGAATCTACTCACTTTCATGTTCAAATCCAGGCCCGCAGAGCTCCATGAGGTGCCGGGCTGGCAGGGACCACACAGGACCTACAGGAAAGCAATTCCCATTCAGGGTGGGTGTGTCCCAGCTGCCCCAGACGGCATTGCAGAGAGTGGGATTTGGTGCCTGTGTGCAGTCGACTGATACAATCAGAGGCATCAATCGTCAGATGCAATCAGAGAGGCAGGGTCTGTCCCTTCTCTACCCAGCAGCTGCAGGGATTGCACAGACATGAAGCACACCACACGGAGATCTTTACGCACTCCCTTGATGATACAATGAATGAAAAGACCAATAATTTTCACAGTGTGCTTGGATACATCTTGTCTTCTAGGAGAACATCCTCCAAGCACAGCAATGGTCCATATCAAAATGCAATTGAAACGCGAAAAGGGATTCAAGGGCACCAAGATGAGCTTTTGGTACTTCAGGAACAGTTAAAGAAGAAACAGAGCGAATGTAGGACCATCAGAGTAGGTGTAGATAGATCTGAGATACTCTCTGTCTTTGCCTCAGTTACCACCAGCAAGGTCTCCCAGGCCTTTGTGCTCTGAGGCAGGGCTCTGGAGGAGAACAACCAGCGGTGGATGGTGATGAAGCCAGGGCTTACTTGAGCAAACTACACCCTTACCAGTGGATGAGACCATAAGGGCTGCATCCAAGGGTGCTGAGAGAGTGTTTTTCACCAAGAGGTGCCAGTTCATCATAATTCCAGTAAGAAAGGCACTTGGACTCGGTGAGGTATCTTTTAAGATGCTGTTTGTTAGAGCTAACGCAGTAAGGAGAGAATCCTGCAGATAATCTTAGGTCGTTTTAGATGATGGGAACCCCGGGTGGTGTAGCATTGAAGAGTCCTCTGACCCCCACACAGCATACCATGCCCACCCCACCCATAGAAGAGATTCCCCTGTTTCAGGAAACATCCATGAGGCTGGAGAATGCATGAACCTATTGGAGTGAGGTCCCGTTACTGCAGGGGAAGTGGGAAGGTTCTGTGAGACACGGAGGAGTGCGGGGAGAGAGCAGGATGGGTGTGGCAAAGAGTGTGTTACAGGCCAGAAGAGGACCTGAAAGAGCAAGGCGTGGTCATGCTAATGTGGAATAGTTCATGTTTTTATTTTAGGGCAGCAGAAGGAGGATGTGCAGTGCAGAGCTGGGATGTGGATCCAAACTGGGGACGCCAGCCAGTCTGGGACTGGGACATCTTAGATGATTGAGGACCATTAGCTGAGCTACTGGGGCCCCCAATGTCTTGAGGAAACTTGAGGTTTTCCTCGTCTTTCCACTTCTTTAGAGTCCTGCTCATTCTTTCAGGAACTTGGCACCCAAGGGCTCATTAACATGCAAAACACCCTAACAAGCCAAGTGTTGGTGCATGATTTTCCTCAAGTCCTCAAGTCTTCTGTGACTAATTTGAGATATTTCAGGAGTGCGCACAAGCAGAGAAGACTTCAAATAATAAATAACAACAAATTGGGATTTCTTCTTTTTCCAGTTGTCTTTATTTCTCTGCTTACAGACCAAGCAATACCAGCTTTCCCCAATTGGTACTGACCCATAGCATCTCCTGATGAAGCCTGACTATGTAGGAAAGGTTAGATCATTTCTGTCAGACACCATACAGGCCATCTTTGCCCCGTGTCCCGTCATCATTGTCAGTCCCCCTCACCCCCGCCTCCACCGGCCATTTCTCTCAGTGGCCACCTGGGATTTGCATCATGATTTCTCAAATCTTAGCTTTTTCCACTAAAGTCTGTAGCTGAACAATTCAGCTCATTTGCATTGACTCCCACCTGCTCTATCCACCCATGCAGACCATAACAGCCTACCGCTGAATATTGTGGGGGAGGATGCTGAAAGCCTTGCTGACCTCCAGGTAGAAGACAATCACTGCTCTCTCCCCTGTCCAGAAATCCTGTCCTTTCGTCAGAAAAAGTAAAAAGGATGGGCAGGCAGAAGCTGCCCTGGTGTCCTGGTTTCAGCTGGCATAGAGTTAATTTTCTTCTTAGTAGCTGGCAGAGTGCTGTGGTTTGGGTTTAGGATGAGAACAATGTCGATAACACACTGATGTTTTGGTTCTTGCTAAGTAGTTGCTAAGTAGTGCTTACACCGCTCAAGGACTTTTCAGCTTCCCCTGCTCTGCCAGGTGCGCAAGAAGCTGGGAGGGGGCACAGCCAGGGGGCTGACCCAGACTGGCCAAAAGCCTGTTCCATACCATATGATGTCATGCTCAGTATATAAGCTGGGGGAAGAAGAAGGAAGTGGGGGATGTTTGGTGCGATGGTGTTTGTCTTCCCAAGTAACTGTTATGTGTGATGGAGCCCTGCTTTCCTGGGGATGGCTGAACACCTGCTGGCTGATGGGAAGGAGTGAATGAATTCCTTGCTTAGCTTTGTTTGTGTGCGCAGCTTTTGCTTTACCTATTTAACTGTCCTATTTTATTTTACTTCAGTTACTGAACTGTTCTTATCTCAACGCCTGAGTTTTCTCCCTTTTACCCTTCTGATTCTCTCCCCCATCCCACTGGTGGAGGGGAGTGAGCAACCGGCTGCGTGGTGCTTAGTTTCTGTCTGGGGGTAAACCATGACACCTGGGCAAATCCAGTCACCTTTCTTTCAGACACCCAGAAAGGGGATCTGAGTGGACACGCTCTGGGGCACAGCTTTCTGTTACCCTGCTCATCCTTTCGGCATTTTTGCAAGGTGCATGCAATGTTTAGGTGCTGCCAGTCATCAGGGAGTCCCCCCAGCCTCCACGACCTTTCAAAGATGATGGAGAGTGGCTTCACGGTGACATTGACCTGCTCACTCAGCTCCCTGGGATGCCACCCCTCCTGTCCCATAGACTGGTAAGGACTGCGTTTGCTCAAGCGACCCCTGACTTGATCCACATCCGCTGCTGGTTGTTTTCCTCCAGCATCCTGCCTCAAGGCGCAAAGGCCTGAGAGACCTTGCTGGGGAAGACTAAGGCAAGGGGGATAGAGTATCTCGGATCTGTCTACACCTGCTTTTATTAAACTCTGCAGTAGCCACACACGATCTTTGTTTTTTTCTTTAACTGTTCTAGAAGTAGTAACAGATCCTCTTGATGCCCTTGAATCTCTTGCGAGGGTCACACTAGGGAAGCTTTGGCTTCTCTAAAGCAATCCCTATTTCTAAGTTCCTCCCTGAGTCCCTGCATCCACCTCCTGAATGCTTCTTTTTTTCTATGGAGCTTCTTCATGAGTTTGCTCTTTAGCCAAGCTGCTCTCCTGAAAGGGCTGGTTGTTCTCCTGCTTATCTGTCTATACAATACTTGTACTTGGAAGATGCTTTTCTGAAAGACCAGTTCTACTGAGCTCTGCTGCCCTTGAGTACTGCTGCCCATGGGGCTACCACTAAAAGTCCCCTGAAGAGGCTAAAATCTCCTCCCACTATTTCATGGTCACTACAGCCAAGGCTGACACTGGTTTTCAGATCCCTGATCAGCACTCCTTTTGCAAGGACCAGATTCAGGTGAGCATCGCCTTTGTTGGCCTAGCACCTGTGCAAAGAAGTTGTCCCAAGAGACCCCAGACACCTGCTGGGCAGTATGCATCCTGCTGTGCTGCCCTTCCAATGAGTGTCAGGGTCCTTGAAGTCCCCAATAAGACCTGGGGTCACTGATCTGGAGATTTCCTTGGGTTGCTTAAATAAGTCTTTTTCCACTTCCATACCCCGATTCCGGGTTCTTTGTCTCCCACCAGGATGTCACACTAACAGGCCTCTCCTCTGACCCTCACCCGCAAGGGCTCACCCAACCTGTTGCACGTCCCATAGAGGAGCTCCATACATACGATAAGCTCCTGCAGACGGAGGGCATCTCCGTCCTCGTCTTCCTGGCCCATCTCTCCTGAAAAGCCCCTATGCACCATTGTGGCATCACTAGCAGCGTGAGCTGTCCCACCACACCTCGTCACTTATTCCATCAATACCCAAAATCTACAGTGGCACATGGGACGCCAGCTCCTCCTGTCTGTGCCCCAGGCTGAGGGCATTGACACATGTTTGGGCTGCAGCACCTCAGCTGTAGCACTGGGGCCAAGCTCAGACTTGTCACAGGCAAACCCAGTACCAAGTGCCCAAGACCCAACGTGTGCAAATGCTGTGCTTGAGACCAGAGGTGTGCTGGAGGGGATGGCAGATGGCAAGGTGAAGGCACAGAACAAGGAAACGCTTCTCTCCCGAAGGCCAGAGAAAAGTTGGGCTGGGCTCTGCTGTCCTGGCAGAAGCGGGCTTTTCTGTTTGTGGTGTCTCTGCAGCCCCTGGAGGGCCTGTGGTGGAGCTGAAGCTGATCTGAAGGAAGGACAGATGCTGCTGAAAATGTCTTTGGGTGTGGACATCCTGTGATCCAAGAACACTGTGAAGATCCTTAGACAGTGCCTTGGTTGGTTCATCAAGTGGGTGAATAAAGGATGGCTTTAAGGAGAACCAGCAGAATTTGGGAGTGGGCAAATGCGTGGAGATCCCGGTGTGATGTGCTTCCTGTTCATGAACCGCCCTTCACTGACTGGCTGGAGGTGGGCCAGACCCTGCCTCATGGCAGTGGTGGGGTTCAGTCTCTGGCCAACAGAAACTGATTCTATCACACATGCATCTGGAGTGTCTGTCTCGCACCCACTCTGAACGCGGGTGCCTTTCCCATAGGTCCTGTGCTGTCCCCGCCAGCCGCATGCAGTTGTGCTGGAGAGCCCTGGCATCTCGCATAGCACTACAGGCCTGTGTTTGGCCGTTGAGTCGCTGCCCTGAATTAGGTTAGGCAATGTAGGGATGTCCATGAGACATCTGCCATTACAGTCAATGGCGCTCTAGTGTACACAGCTGACACAGAAGATGGCTGATGGCTATGGCAACAACTACATCTGGTCCCCTGACTACCTCAATAGGCTGCCCTGGACCTAAGGAGTAGGGAAAAGTGCAGTTGTCCTAAATGTGGGCATCTGCTCTTGGCCAAAGGAATTCCCCACTAAGCTCAAAGACGATGCTTCCAGATACTGCCCTGTCTCTGTGAACTGCTCCACAAGAGCTTGCAGTTAACTGCACGTATCTTGGACCACCTCTGACACCTCAGATGTCACCAGGTGTTTGAGTCTGAACAGCTCACTGCTGGCCTCCATCTCCAGTAATTACCATGGGAGCTGAGACAAGCAGCAGCCAGGCAGCAGGTGCCTGTTTTGTGCCCACCTGAACTGAGACAAGAGGAATCCCACCTCCTGGGGGTTTGTGGCAGGCATGGGTGAGAGCTGAGTCCCCTTCCAGGCCCAGGACCACAGACCCAGGATGAGATGCCTCCATTGACTCACCTGACTCCCTTCCCTCAGCAGGGGTAAAGGAGCCCCCTCCCTGTCCCTGCCTGGGTGTCCTGTCTAATGCTGAGACAAGGAAAGGTGATTCTTATGCCCAACTCTTTCTTTATGAGGAGAAATGACTGCTGGAAAGAAGTGTTTCTCCCCAGCCGGGGGATGGAACATCAGTGATTCCTTCATTCTGTTTCACAGCAGGTTCTCCTGGAGCCCCAGGGACACCTGGAGGGAGCCCAGAGGGGCAGAGAAAGTGCTGCCTTGGGCTGGGCCTCTGCTGCTGAGCTGGGCTGGGCTCCTGGGCTGGAGGGAGCTCCTGGCAAGCGGGCAGCCCTGCAGAGAGACAGCTCTGCCCAGGAGCAGCTCCTCTGCAAAGCGCAGCAGGGCTGAGGGCACTGCCTGCCGGCACTGAGGACAGACAAGAGGAGTGAGAGAGGTTAAAGGCAGCCTGGGGTGAGAGGACAAGTGAGAGCTCACTAAGGGTGAAATCTTCACAGCCCTTGACATGGTAAGCCTTAGGCTGCAGGGCAATGCAGATGAGTTCCTGGAAGTGTCTCCTAGATCTGGCACATGCCACAGCTGATAGGACCTGTCGGGGTGGCTCTCAAGGCTTTTCTGGTGTGGAGGAGGAGGACGTGCTCCAGAGCAGGGATTGCCTGCTGCACAGTCAGAGGGACAGGGCATGATGGCTCCCTCCTCCCAGGGATGGCTGCAGGGGTGCCAAGCTGGGTGTGCATGCAGGGGTGTCCCGGGCTCCAAGCAGGGTCCCTGCACCCCAGGGGGTTGTGTGCCATGACAAGGACTCTGCTGCCTGCCAGGGTCAGCACTCAGCCTGCCTGGGCATCTCCCCACAGTTCTGTGGGGAGAAGCTGTGGGTGGAAGGAGTGACCCCTGGGAGGGCAAAGCAGGGCCCTTCTGCTCTCAAGAGGGTGCTGCATAGCTCAGCAGCTCCTCACAGCTCCAGATCACCCCCAGGGCATTTCCAAGGGGATGTTTCTGAGGAAGGTGCAGGCAGGGGCTACCTGGAAAGGAAGGTGCTTCCCTTAGTCTTCAATTTCATGCTGTGGGGGTGTAAAGGGAAAAGGAGCTGCCACTTTTGAGAAGCAGCTGGGATTCTTGACCCATTACATGGCATGATCAGAAGGTCTGCCAGGAACCTCATAAACTGCCTTCCCCTACCCCTCAGCCTACAGGCAGCACCACCATCACCTTTGCTGGCAACATCACGGTTTGTCTGACCTGCTCTTTGTCAGAAGTGCCTAGACAGTGCCCTCCCATGAGGAGTTTTGTGTGGGGCAGAACCGAGCACACAAATGGTGGGATGGGGTCTCTCAGAATTTGCTGTGAGGAAAACAATGTGGGGCAGGGAAGCAGGCAGAAAAGGTCCAGGAAGCAGAGGGGTGGGCAGGTCAGAAGACCAAACTAAAAATGGCAATTTCATGGGAAGGAGAATTGGGAAAAGTCCCTGTCACCCCTTCCAGTGCAGACACCTTCCTCTAAGCAAGCCGCCTTGCATCCTCTCTGACCCAGCAAAGTCTCTGCCCTCGTGGCCGTGGGGCACAAGGCTTCAGCCACCCCCTCTGCAGCCAGAGCTCCAGCAGAGGAGAGGTGCCTCTCTCCAGCCACGCACCCATTTCCCTCTGCAGAGCACAGGGGCTGAGTCTCACAGCCTTGCACATTGCTGTCTGGGAGGCTGCGTGCAGGGCTGGTTAAGGTGATGACTTTCTCAAGTGCCTTTGTCTCTCTTCTTGCCTCTCTTGGCAGAAGGATTGCAGTGCTGCTCCTTCATTTCCCACTTGCACCTGTGCTGCTCCTGCTCCCACTCTTGGGCTCTGTGGGGTTGGGGGAGTCTCCAACACGACCTTTCAAGCCTTGCTAGGCAGGGGTCTGCATGGGAGTGAAATGCCCCAGGTCCCTTCTGTCCTGTGGGGCTCCAGGAAATGTGGGCTGTGGGCTTGGGAATCGAATGGCTCTCCCCAAAGGAGATCCGCTCTGTAGGACACTTGACCATTTGCCTGCAGTGTCCTGCCCAGCTGTGAGCTTGCCACCAGGCACAGCTGTCTCAGCATCTTTGTGATATCTTTGTCTTACCCATAAAGAAGCCCCAGAGGTGCTAAGACTATAGAAATGGTGTTGAGCAGCTCTGTGTGGGCAGCTGAAAGATGCCCAGTGTGTCCTTGCCTAGAAGGGGAGTGTAGAGGCCACCCTCAGGAAAAGAGGGAGAAGTTTGGAAGTCTGAGCTTTGAGTCCAGACTCCTCTGCTCTCAGGAGGGTGTGGTTTCTTTTAAGGGGAACAGATGACTATGATCATCCTCCAACTCAAGCACATGTGAGTGCAGGGCAGCTGGGAACAAGACTGATAGACAGACCAGCTCCCCTCAGCCCGCACTAAGCGTCAGGGAATGCTTCTGCCATTCAGGTCTCACGATAACTATGTTGAGCATTTCTGCCTTTGAGGAAGACTCCCCAGGTAGGACAGGAGTATCTAAAAGAAAATAAACAAAGTGAAAACCTTGTAAGCAACTCCCGTTCATCTGAATTGGGAGAGAAGATGGTGTAACACCCTTAGGCATGAGAGTGGATTTCATCTGATGGAAACTGTGAATATCAGAGCTGCTCACCCCCATAGGCCCGTACCCACCACTGTAGAGCACGACCGACTCTTTGGGAGTCCATGGGAGAGGCCTCTGCTCGTCATGGCCCACCTGGGGGTTTGTGAGAGAAATGAAAATTTTAGTTTTCTTCCTTGAAAAGTCTCTCCTAAATTCTCACTGTCTTGTCCTTCTTCAGCAGTCCCTCATGCCTAGAGGCAGCAGATGTCCAGCAGCAGCTCCATCACCCAGTTCCTCCTCCTGGCATTCGCACACAGGCAGGAGCTGCAGCTCCTGACTTTCTGGCTCTTCCTGGCCATCTACCTGGCTGCCCTCCTGGGCAACGGCCTCATCATCACTGCCATAGCCTGCGACCACTGCCTCCACACCCCCATGTACTTCTTCCTCCTCAACCTCTCCCTCCTCGACCTGGGCTTCATGTCTACTACCGTCCCCAAATCCATGGCCAATGCCCTGTGGGACACCAGGGCCATCTCTTACGCAGGATGCATTGCACAGGTCTTTCTGTTTGTTGCCTTCATCGTGGCAGAGGTTTCTCTTCTCACCATCATCGCCTATGACCTGTACATTGCCATGTGCAAACCCCTGCACTACGGGGCCCTCCTGGGCAGCAGAGCTTGTCTCATCATGGCAGCGGCTGCCTGGGGCACTGGGTTTCTCCATGCTGTGCTGCACACTGCCAATATATTTTCACTACCCCTCTGCCAAGGCAATGTCCTGGACCAGTTCTTCTGTGAAATCCCCCAGATCCTCAAGCTCTCCTGCTCAGATGCCTACCTCAGGGAAGTGGGGCTAATTGTGGTTAGTGCCTGTTTAGTCTTTGGGTGTTTTGTTTTCCTTGTGGTGTCCTATGTGCAGATCTTCAGGGCTGTGCTGAGGATCCCCTCTGAGCAGGGACGGCACAAAGCCTTTTCCACGTGCCTCCCTCACCTGGCCGTGGTCTCCCTGTATGTCAGCAGTGGCATGGTTGCCTACCTGAAGCCCCCCTCCATCTCTTCCCCAGTTTTAAATCTGGTGGTATCACTTCTGTACTTGGTGGTGCCTCCATCAGTGAACCCCCTCATCTACAGCCTGAGGAACCAGGAGCTCAAGGAGTCCATTAGGAAAGTGATTTCATGGCTGTTTCTCAATAGTGAGAAACTTCCCAGCACTCCCCACACATGAATCCCAGGCTATCTTGTTCCAGGCCTGTACTTTGTGGTGTTGGTTTTTTTTAATTATCATGATCATGATTAGCATGATCTTGTCAGAGCTGACTCTCTCGTATCATCTCTGTAATAAGATCGGATCTCCCTGGTCCACTGCCTGAAGGCTGGGCTTTTGTTCCAAAGCTGGCGAATGGTACCTGAGGTACATACCCAAGGCTGTCCCGCACATGAACTGGTCGATGATGTCTTTAAAGAGGGGAGTCTGGACCTGAGTGCAGTAACAGTGACACTGGCTCAAGGTGCAGAGCCAGACGTACTTGCTGTCCTGGTGCTCCATCAGGCCTGGAAGATGGCTGAAGAAGGACTGGTGCCTCACACTCTCTTAGTGCTGTCGTCTCACCTGAAGAGTGGCATGGAGAGAGAGGCTGGGACCCTGTGTCAGAGCTTGCACTGAAGGAAGCATGACCCAGAAGCCATGTCGGGTCACTGCTGCCCTGTGGCCAGCACATGTCCATCAGACAGCCTCCCCTACCCTCTGCGTTGGCACACATTCCCAAAGCACCCCCACTCCTGGACTTCTGTACCTCTCCTTTCCAGACCTGGCCATTCACCATGGTCCAGGTTTGGGCTCATATTTCAAATGCAACCATACGGTGGGACCACCAAGCCCTTCCCAGGCTCACACATGCCCAGAGCCTGGCAGACCCCAGAGCAGAGCTGTCTGTGAACCTGTGTGTGGGACACAGTTGAGCCTGGGTAGGGGCTGGGTGCTGGGGAGGCTGCCAAAGCAGGAGGGGGGCAGGGAGATGGGGTATTGAGGTCTGTTGTGCAGACCATGCCAGGGAAATGCTTCCCCACCCTGAATGCACCTTGCCCTGTGTGGTGCCTGCACAGTTGGGCTGTGCGGCTGCACGGGGGGCAGTGGGGCTGGTGCAAGGATGGGAATGTGAACAGGAGACAAGATGCTCCTTGAAGCTCCTGCACTGCTAGGACATAAAAATGACTGCCAACCCGTAGCCAGGCAGGGCTGTTGCCTCGGTCACTGCGATGACTCTGGGAACCCAGGAGACCACAAGGCTGGGAGGTCTGGGGTGGACACAGCCATGACAGGACTCGCTGCTGCTCATGGGCTCAGGGGTGTCTTGGAGGCTGCAGCCACTGGCACCACCTGTCAGGAGCCCCAAGGCAGACGGCAAGTGTTGGTTCCCTGCGCTGCAGCTCACGGTGCCTCCCCTCCTGTGCCACCGTCCTCTCTCAAGAGCACCACCAGCTGCATTACTGCCTGCCTGGGTGTGAAGGGGAGCTGCTGGAGGTCTTCTCTGCTGACCCCCATGTCCCATGGCTCTGTCCCAGCAATAGCTCACAATCACGACCACGGTCCTTCTGCAGTTCCATGTCTCTGCTTGGAGCTGGACACCACAGCCTGCCTGCATGGTCCCAAAAGATCCCAGTGAGGCTGAGCTTAGACAGGAGGTGTTGTGACTGTCCTTGGTCTGGGTAGTTGTGATGATCTGGGTGGGCACCATGAAGGGAAAGAAGGGACAAGAGACAACAAGGACAAGAAGCAGGAGGGGAAATTTCAGATAAAGACAAAGAAAGAAAAGAAGAAAAAAAAAATCTATCTATCTCTCTATCCACCTATGTATCAGTCTATCTCAGGCCAGGATCCTGGTGGCCGCCTTTGCTGTAGGGGCACATGGAGGGCTCCTGTTCAGCTTGTTTCCACTGGAAAACCAGGGTCCTTCTCTGAAAAGCTGATTTCTAGCCGGTTGGCCCTCAGCATGTCATGGTGGACAGTGTTTCCCCTGCCTGGGCATTTCCCTTTGTTGAAGTTTCATGAGGTTCCTCTCTACCCATTCCTCCAGCTTACCGATGTCCCTCCGAATGTGTCGCGAATGAGTAACTTAGAACACATAAGGAATCACCATCAAGGTGTCAGCAAAAGTGGTTTTAATATGATGTTGTAAAAGTGCGACTTTAGAAAGTTTGATGGCGAGATTCACTCTATTAATCACCGTGTGGAAGAATCATACAAAGGGATATTGAGTTTCCCTTTTGTAAAAGTGAGTACAGTGGGTGAGCAATGATAGAAAATCCAAGTACATGTTTCCTCCAGTATGCTAACATACCCATAAGTTGTTGTAATTCTTTACTAGATTGGGGCATCTGCAATTGTTCTGTTTTACTTAGGGTGTTCGATGGAATTGCTGCACTATCTGCAATCCACCGAGCACCTAAAAATTTTACTTCTCTACTTGGACCCTGACATTTTTCAAGGGGAATGTCAACTTCTGCTTTATCTAGTGCTTGCCACACTGCTGCTGCCACTTCCCCCACTTTTTCAGGGAAAGCTCCTTCAGTCAGAATATCATCTATATATCGGCACAGTTTCACATCTTGAGGGAGTGAGACTGTTTGTAACAGTTCATCAAGTGCAGCATGAGCAATTGTGGGTGAATGTCTATACCCCTGTGGGATTCTGTTAAAGGTTTATTGCATACCTTCCCAAGTAAAAGCAAATTTTTCTTTACCTTCCTCCTGCAAGGGGACCATAAAGAACATCTTTCACATCTAGCACTGCCATCCATGGGTGTGCAGCTGCTTGTAGCGTGGCTGTTAAAGTTGCAGTATTAGGTACTGCAGCCGTTAGCAGAGCTGTGTTAGCATTTAGGCACCGATAATCAATTGTCAGACGCCATCTCCCATCCAGCTTTCGGACTGGCCAGACTGGTGAATTGTATGGGGAGTGGGTTCTGGAAATAATGTGCCATTTTTCGAAGTCTGCTATTACTTCAGAAATCCGGGTTTGTGCCACAGCAGCAATCGGGTGTAGCAGTACATTAGGAACCTACGAATCAGGGAGTGCAGGGGCAGCATGGAGTACACGCACTGTAGTCTCCCCATTTTTATCAAGGTTAGGATTAATATTTGAACTGAAGGACCGCACTCTGCCATCCCGCAGGCGCCAGGTTCGGCCATTCAAAACATCGAAACCCAAAATATTTTCATTGTGATCTTTGGTTGCAAAGTGAGTAGGTAGCATGCGCTTCTCGCCTGGGAGCCATAAATTCACTTTCACAGTTTGGCAAATAGGACTTGCTCCGTTCACTCCAGTAATTTTATCTCTTTGCCATCCAGGTTGTACACGCAGCATCTCAGCATCCGGTTGTGCTAATATTGAAATTTGTGCTCCTGTATCTATTAGAAATTTCACCAGTCGTCATCGAGGACCAACTGGAATCAAAATATGTGGCCCATTATTATTATTTATCCATTGATAGGATTCCACTTGCCAGACAGGAGGCCCAGTTGCTCTCCTGGCATTACTTGGTTTTTGGCCTCATGTTTTGCAATTCATCCCTAAGGGGGAGGAAAGGTTATCGCTCTTTCTTGGAGCGTGTAATGGCGCCGGAGTACTCGGAGGATGCTCTTTCATTTCGCCATCATCACATTTCTGAAATGCTTGAATTAGACTCAGGATAAAATATAGAAAAGTGCGACTTAAAAAAGTGTGATGGCAAGGTCCACTCCATTAATTACTGCATGGAAGAATCATTCAAAGGGAAACTGAATAAACTCGAGTTAAACTGATTCACAGAGAAACCAGAGATGCAAAGAGTAAGGAAGACCATCCCAATGAGTCACAAGGTTGAGAGTAGACCCCCTTCCTTTCTAAACTCCTGATGGAGCCTAGGTGCGGCTAGGTCCAATCTTAGTCTCAGACTTGGACAACGGTTTATGTCTAAGGGAAACAAACCAGACCCTGCTCTGCTGGTCCTTCACGTCTCTCCCAGGAGGCCTGGCTGTGCGAGGAGACGTTCTTGGGTGCCAAGGACTGAAGTCTCCCATGAGCGTCCATGACACTGCTGTGTGCCCCAAAGCTGCACACTCACACACTTGAGCTGTTCACAAGGGTTTTCCTCTCCTGGGCACTTCTCTGGGCATGTTCTCTAGAGCCACTTTGAAAGAAGACCTAAGCCTTCAGGCACTGCCCTCAGAAGATCGTTTTTCATAGAATCATAGAAGCGTTCAGGTTGGAAAGGACCTCTGAGATCATCGAGTCCAACCTCTTAACCTAACTGCCTGGTCCACCTCTAAACCATGTCCTTAAGCACCATATCCATATCCACAGGTTTTCTGAATACTTCCAAGGACTGGGATTTACCGCTTCCCTGGGCAGTCTGTTCCAATGCCTAACCATTCTCTCCGTGAAGAAATTTTTCCTAATAGCTAATCAGAAATGCTATTATGGAGGCCAGCTCTGTCACAGAGATGCCCATTGCCTGTCCCTGCCTGCGGTCACAGGACTGCCGCACCACCGGACTGTGACCAAGCTGCCAGAGCACTCCGACCGTGCAGCAACACAAGGGCTGAGAAGGAGAGTGTGGAAGTGGAAAGAGAGCAGCTTGGGAAAGACCAAGAACTGGTGCTCCCTGGCAGTGCTGCTGTGCCAGGGCTGTTTTTCCTCTCCACCTCTGCACCAAGGTACTCCACCTGCAGCTTTACAAAGGTCTCAGGGCAAGGATCGTGGACAAAAAAGTCACTGCACGGTCCTTTATTTTGTTTAAACAGACAGAGAGCATGGCTCCTCATGTACACAGTCCATGGATCACAAAAACCTGGTGGATATTGAAACAGAAGCATGATGAAGAAGGACACTTTGTTTGTGGACAGGATTATTACAACTAAGAAAAGCTAAAAACAAACTACCAAAGAAATTCTCAGCCTATAATGAGTTACATTATGAGTGCAATGTGATTTGCAGAAGAAGCTGGGCAGTTCATTGCTGCTTAAAAACATCCAGTCATAAGTTTCTTCAGGGAACCCTTGAGCTCCTGGTTCCTCAGGCTGTAGATGAGGGGGTTCACTGCTGGAGGCACCACCGAGTACAGAAGTGATACCACCAGATTTAAAACTGGGGAAGAGATGGAGGGGTGCTTCAGGTAGGCAACCATGCCACTGCTGACATACAGGGAGACCACGGCCAGGTGAGG